>NW_018232058.1:50099-63406 GCF_001263595.1 Phalaenopsis equestris | reverse complement strand
CTGTAGTAGAATCACATGAGATTGTATGGATGAGAATGTAGTCTATATGGTTGAGTGCAAATAAATAGGGAAATAATCTTTAATGGGTTTAGAATTAGAGGACTTTTGAGTTACAGACTAAGGCTCTCTAACTTGGTCTATTGTTTTAGGTTTTGATGCGATATGTTAGCCTCCTGGTAGAGGGATAAGAGGGAACTCTAGAGTGAGAGCTAATATCTTCCCTGACTAGCCCATCTTCAGAACCATTCAAACTTTAGATTAACCAATGTTATTTATAGCATCTCTTATAAGGGTAATATAATTGCTCTTATTTGTCACAACCTCTCTCACTACTTGTTTTACTTTTAATATATTTAAACCCCACTTTCAGATTTTCACTAAGTATTTTAGTTTAGGAGTAGAAGTACAATTGTAGTGATAACTACAGGATATAATCAAAACCAAAACTTTATCGACCTTCCAAGCTAGGGCGTGTTATTCTTGACTAGAACTTCTCTTGAAAGCCGTCGTGATTAATCTCAATCTCCGTGGGATCGATATTCGGGGCTTAATTAAAAAATCATATATTTTTTGATAACTATACGTATACTTGCATAGATTCCCTAGAAATATAATTGGAATCTTAATTTGCTTGGGATCAAGTTTGGGATCAAGTTTTTGACGTCGTTTTCAGGGATTAAACTCTTCAAGTAGCATTGTCGGGGATCGCAATGGTTGATCCTGAGTTTGAGGGCATTGTCGGGGATCGCAATGGTTGATCCTGAGTTTGGGGTAATTTTAGTTGAAGTAATTAGGCTTAGATTTGAAATGAAAAACTGTATTGTCGTAAAAATTGTTTTCTTGTGAAAAGTATTTTTTTTATGAAAAAGTGGTATGAAAAAACTGTTTGTGTGAAAAACAAGGTGTTTTGTGAAAATGTTTCACAAAAGCTGTTTTGTGAAAAGTTTTTGTTGTGTTGAATATATTTTTTATTTTATGTGTTTATCTATCAATGTATTATTTGTTGTGTCGCATATGCGAAACAAAGCATCTGCAAGAATTGTGCCTTATGGTCTCGAGTTAAAAAAAAGAAAAAAAATAAAAAAATAGAAAGGACTTGAAAAACTAGAAATGGAAAGGGAAAACATTCAAAAAAATAACTTGAAATATCATCATAAATAATTGATGGATTATGTAAATCCTACGACAGATGAAATTCACTCAAGTATACAAACCCCTGTCGTAGAAGCTAACTCGTTTGAACTAAATCCAGCGATTATCGAACTGGTGCAAAACAATCAGCTTGGGGGAACTCCTTCAGAGGATCCTTATTTACACTTATCAAGTTTTCTAACACTTTATGCCGTTTATGCCGCATTTCGTTATAACGACATGTCAGACGATGTTGTTAGACTAAGGATTTTTCCTCTCTCACTAAGGGATAAGGCTAAACTGTAATTATACTCCTTAGCACTTGGCTCTATAAAAATTGGGAGGAGTTAACTCAGAAATTCCTAGCTAAGTATTTTCCAGTATCAAGGAATAATAAAATTAAAAATGATATTACCTCATTTTGTCAGTATAAAGGGGAATCAATAAATGAAGCCTGGGAAAGATTTAAGGAACTCTTAAGAAAGTTTCCACAACATGCTCTGCCCGATTGCTTAATCATTCAAAATTTTTATAATGGGTTAGTGGTTAGTAGTAATGGGTTAGTAGGATCCCTTAGGTCTACAATTGACGCTACCGCTGGTGGATCATTAATGTCAAAACCATTTGTTGAACCATATGCGTTAATTGAAGAAATTACTACAATTGAATTTTAATGGCTCTCTGCAAGGGTAAATCCTTAAAAGGTAGCCAGTGTTCATGATACAAAAGTGATTGCAATTCTTGCATCTCAGGTTGCTACAATATTAAGGAAGTTGGACCAACTTGGAATGAACTAGCCTCAATTTACTTCAGTAAGTGAGGAAAGTTTTTTAGGGCATATGATTGATACTAACTTAACATATGAGACTTTAAATACCATAAACAACCTATATTCTAACTTTTACAACCCAGGTTAGAAAAGCCATCCTAATTTTAACTGGTATCATACTACTGAGGGTGAAAACCAACAATGGGAAATTAATCATGCAAATCCCAATGGAAGTTGGAATAATCAAGGGAATAAAAACTATAGAAAACTATAGACCTTCATATCCTTCATATCCACCAGACTCTAAAAATGATCAACAATTTGAGGATAAGAAGATGTCTATAGAAGAAGTGATATTACAAATGGAAAACCAGTTGTAAAGTCAAAATGTTGCGATTCAAAATATAGAGAATCAACTTGGACAAATTGCTAATTCACTTTACAATAGACCTCAAGGAACACTTCCTAGCAACACTGAGATCAACCCTAAAGAGAAAAATGATGAACAAATAAACACTGACCAATTAAGAAGCGGAAGAGAGATAAAGGGTGTGGTTAGAAAGGAGAAGGAAGTTATGAGAGAAACAAATGAAACTAAAAGACCTAAAGAACATGTTTCTAAGGATCTATAAAAATTAATATCTCTAACTAAAATCAATTTAGAAATACCACCACCTTGATTTCCTCAAAGACTTAGATAGTATGAGTTGGATAAGCAATTTTCAATGTTCATGGAAGTACTTAAGAAGTTAACAAAAAATATTCCTTGCGCTGAAGCTTTGGAAAAAATGCCAAGTTATGCTATGATTATGAACGAAATATTAAACAAGAAAAGGAAATTTGGGGATTACGAGACAGTTTCACTAAGTGAGGAGTGCAACGCTATATTTTAGAAAAAGCTTTTTAAGAAAGTTAAAGATCCTTCTAACTTAACAATTCCTTATGTATTTGGAGAAAAATTATTTGGAAAAGCTTTATGCGATTTAGGATCGAGCAATAATGTGATGCCTCTATCAATATTTAGAAGGTTTGGTTTAGACGATATTTCTCTAACTACTGTAACCTTTTAGTTCACTGATCGATCTATCATTTATCCAAAAGGGGTTATAGAAGAGTGACAATTAGTCTAATTCACTGCGTTCCTAAGAATGGAGGAGTGACAATGACTTTAAATGAACATAACAAGTTAATACCAAGAAGACAAGTCACAGGATGGAGAATATGCATTGATTATACAAAATTAAATCTCTCCACTAGGAAATATCATTTTCCACTACCATTTCTAGATCAAATGCTGGATAGACTAGCTGGGCATAAATACTTTTATTTTTTGGATGGATATAATGGTTATCACCAAATGCAAATAGCTCATGAGGATTAAGAGAAAACAACTTTTGCCAGATCTTATGGTACATTTGCCTTTAGAATAGTGCCCTTTGTTTTATGTAATGCACCTACTACATTTCAAAAAACCTACTACATTTCAAAATCAAAAATGTATGATGGTTATTTTTTGTAATTTAATTGAAAAAGGGATTGAAGTTTTTATGGATGACTTTTCACTGTCTGGAACTTCATTTGAATCATCTTTAAAACTTTTATCAAACATTCTTAAGTGATTTGAAGAAACAAATTTAGTCTTTTTTTTGGTAGAAAGAGCTTCTTATGGCTCCCTACATGTTGATAAAAGCAAAGTGATACAAAAAAGGAGAAGGAAAAAAAGGATCCCCACTAATTACAAAAAATTGCCTAAGATCCAAGGGGTTCCTCATTTCACAAAAAACACAACAGTCTTGCTCATGGAGTAGTCACAAGTCTAAGATGTGGAACATGAAGTTTGTCCCCCTGAAGCAAAAAGGCAAGGGATGAAGGAGGAGTGGTAGAAACTGTAACCATCTGAGATTCAGCTCCATCAATGGTTAAGAAGTTAGCAGGTCCATTGTCTTTACTGTAAATAAAAGAGAAACAAACCCTTATCTCCATGGTTAGTTGTTGCATCTGGGTTATCCACTACTAAATATGCCAAGGAGGGTTGAGTATCCTGTCATGTGATCAAATAGCTGAGAAGAATCCACCTCAGCATGTAAGGGAGTCCACCTGTTTAGCACTGCCATCTTAAGAACCCAATATAGAGCAGTGGTCTCAACTTCTATGGCATCTACAACCTTGATTGAGGATTTAAAGTGAAACATACAGTTTCCTTTTTGATCTCTGAATACCCCTCCAATGACAGCTTTGTTTGGGGAAAAACTACAATCAGTTTTGACTTTAATAAAAGGATACATGGGTTTCTCCCAAACAACCTTAATTATCTTGTAACATTTTTGTGCAGCTGTTCTGCTAATCTGCAAGATGTTAGGAAAGTTCTTCCATTAGATCAATTTCTTAAAGTAAGTCAGGCAGTTGGCCACCACCTTGCCAGTCGTAGCATCTATATCATCATGTTTTGCCTTATTTCTGACAGCCAAAAGGAACCAGGCAGTAATAAAGGGCATGGGACCAAGCTTTAGTTTGTGCCAGTCAATTAAGAATTCACCTAGATTAGCCCATCCCAAATTATTTTTTGTTGATATAAAAGCGTGGTTGCAATGATTTCCACACATTCCTGAAGAAATCACAGATGAAGAAAAGATGGTTAATAGACTCCATATCCTTTTTGTAGAGGGGCCCTTCAGCCCTTTTAGCTTCAATATGTCATCAGTTGGGATTAGATCATTTAGCGCTCTCCAAGAGAAGAAAGACATGGAAGGAGATAAAAATATTTTCCACGAGTAATCACTCCAAGGAATCTTATCCCAGTGATATAGCTTTAGTGACACTTTGGTTGGAGCTGGGAATTATGACAACTTTGTCTTTCCTATTTTTATCAAACTGAATTTTGGTGACCTTCCTAACTGAGTAATTGTTCAACATTGTGTGAAGTATCTCCTCAGACCAGGATTGCCCAATCTGGAAGTCCTTCACTAACAGATCCTTGTCATGTATATCATCTAAAGGTTCTATGAAGTCTGTTGGGCACCATTTATCCAGCCAAAAATTGATATTTCCTTGACCCATCTCCCATATGAAGAGTTGTTCAGCAGTTTCCCTCACTTTTAGCATTTGGCTCCAAATTCTGGAATCCCCCAACTTTCTTGAAACCATGCTTGGATGCTCAATTATGCAGTGTTTAGCATGCATAAATTCATTCCATATATTATTTTTTTGTTTAAATTTTAACCACAGTTTTCACATGTTGATCTGTTGTAATTGCTGAAGCCCCTTGAAGCCTAGTCCACTAGCATGGAAGGGTTTTGCCACCTTTTGCCAACTTGCCCAAATCATTTGCTTCGTTTTTCCATGCCAGAAAAATTTAGTGAATGCTCACTCCAATAGCAGTTGTGTACTTCTTTTTATTACAACCACTTGTAGAATATACTTGGGGAAGGTGGTGAGGATGCTCTTCAAAAGAGTTATTTTGCCCCCATTGGAAAGGAAAGAGTTAGTCCAACATTGAAGAGTTGAGTTGACTTTAACTATTATCTCATCAAAATGTTTTTGTTTGGTTCCTCCCCTATTTAGATAAATCCCCAGGTATTTGAAAGGAGTAGTCATGGAGGTGAAACCAGTGAGTTCAAGAGTCCAATGTCTGCAGGATGTAGAGACTTTTTTACTGAAAAGAACTTTCCATTTTCCTATATTTTCCTCTTAGTCCGGAAGTGTGTTGAAATTTTTGTAAGCAGTCATATAGAGTCTTAACAACAACCTTATTAGCTCTGGAGAAAATTAGGATGTCATATGCATAAATTAAATGGCTAATATCCACTTTTGATATGTTGTGGTATATGATATAGCTCTTCTGTTGGCAAGGTTTGTCAATCAATTTGGACAAGTAATCTAGTGCTAGTATGAATATGGTTGGGGAGAGGGGGTCTCCTTGTTTCAAACCCCTAGTGTCCTTGAAAAAGCCATGAGCACTGCCATTGATGAACACTGAGTTTAAATTTCCCTCTAGCCATCTTTTAATAGTCTGACATGACTCAGCAGAGAAGCCCCTTTCCCTCGGGATCTCCATGATTAACTCCCAGTTAACCATGTCATAATCCTTTTTTAATTCAAGTTTATATATCATATTATCCCCATGCAAGGTTTCTCGAAAATCCAACAATAACTCTTGAACTAGTAAACATTATCTCTAATGCTTCTCCCCTTCACAAAGGTTGCTTGCTTTGGGCTGATTAGATGATGTAGTAGAGGTTGAAGTCTATGCATTAGGATTTTGTTGATCACATTAGTTAGGCTAATAGTTTTGAGTTGGTTCCACTTTTTATTCAGGGAAGATTTAGGTATAAAAACAATGGTGGCAACACTAAAATAGTTTGGTAGTGGATGGCCCTGGAAAAAGTACTATATTGCCTTGATTACATCTTCTTTTATGACCTCCCAAGCCTTTTTATATAACTTAACAGTGAATCTGTCAGGGCCAGCAGATTTGGCACTATCAATAGATAATAGAGCCTGTTTAATTTCCTCCTCTCCTAGAATTTCCTCGAGATTCAAGCCAGCAGGGAGCTCTTGATCAGAGTTGAAAAAATTGGTATCAATCTGCTCCCTTTCAGTGTATTTACACTGCATAAGTTCTTGGCATTATGTCACAACACTGTCAGCGATCCCTGCCTCATCTTTAATCCAATTTCCTTGATTTTCTTTGATTGAGTGGATTGTATTACACTTCCTTTGATACTTTATGTAGGCATGATAAAACTTGGTGTTCCTGTCCCCATTAGTGAATTTAGTTTTAGCAGCTTTTTATCTTAGAAATTGTTCCTGCCAGTCTTGAACAATTAAGAGCTTCTCATTGGCCTCCAAAAGGGAGGCCTCATCCACCTTTCCAATGCTATGGTCCTCCTCCATTTGCTTCAAATCCTTCTCAGCCTGCTCCACCCTATTCAGAAGGTTCCCAAAGTTTGATTAAAGGGTTGAGGTGATCACAGTTTGTATGCTCTTTCACTTTTTATATGAAATCCTTATGAGTGGACCATACATTCAGGTACCTGAAGGAATACCTGGAGTTTTGGTCATTTGCAGAGATAGTGATTATCATGGGTCTATGGTCAGATCCTACTAGGCTGAGGTGAGTTATGGTGGTTTGAAGAAAATTCTGAATCCAACTGTCATTTGCAAGCATTCTATCCAATCTTTCCCAAAATTTCCCCCCTTCTCCAAGTAAAATTAGGACCATTTTATTGCTTATAAAAAAGACCATCGTTCTGAATATTATCATTAAATTCAGTCATTGTAGATAAGCATAGAGTTCTACCACTCCATTTCTTAGCAGGAGATGCTATGCAGTTGAAGTCTCCGCCCACTATCCAAGCATTGTCAGTTTGACTCTTGATGTTTTGTAATTCTTTCCATAGTTCCTGCCTTACTGTTTTGGAGCAACCTGCATACACAAAGGTAGCACATCCTGCCATGCCAACCATATTGAAGGAGAAATGCAAAAGTTGGGGATGGTTCAGCTGGATAGTGCATCTCATTTTAGTTCTGCATAAGATCCATATTTTAATATTCAGATTAGTATATAAGGAAAATAAATTTAGTCCTTAACTAGGAAAAATGTCAATTTATGGTAGCAAGAGGAATAGTTTTGGGACATCAAATTTCAGAAAATGGTATGGAAATAAACGCTGCAATAATTCAAGTGATTACTAATTTACCTTACCTAAAAAGTGTGAAGGAAATTATGAGTTTTTTAGGGCATGTTGGATTCTACAGGTGATATATTAAAGATTTTTAAAAAATTTCTAAGCCTCTATGTCATTTACTTGAAAAAGATGTAATTTTTAATTTTGATAAAGATTTCCGAAAAGCTTTTGAATTGTTAAAAGAAAAATTAGTCACTGCACCAATTATTATTTCACCAGATTAAGGAAAATCTTTTGAATTAATGTGTGGTGCTAGTGATTATTCTATTGGAGTTGTTTTAGGAAAAAAAGTATGAAACGATTTTCAAGGTTATCAACTAAGCTAGTAGAACTCTTAATGAAGCACAAATTAATTATACCACAACTGAGAAAGAGTTACTACTAGTAGTATTTACTTTTGATAAATTTAGATCATACTTAATTATAACTAAATGTATGGTGCATACAAATCATTTTGCTATTAAGTATATAATAAAAAAGAATGATGCAAAACCTAGACTTATAAGATGGTTTCTTCTTTTGCAAGAATTTTCCTTTGAAAGAGTAGATAAGAGGGGAGCTGAGAATAAAATAGCTGATTATCAGTCCCGGCTTGAATTAGAAAACCACTTTATTTTGAAAAAGTGGTTAATGAACATTTTTCAGTTGAAGAATTGTTCAATGTTAATGAGTGGCATGTTCCATGGTATGCCGACATTGTGTTGTTTGTGATAATATACCCTATGGAATGATGTACCAACAGAAAAGAAATTTTTTATCTGAAGCTAAGACTTATTTTTAGGATGACCCATTTTCATATAAACAAGGAAATGATCTTATTATTCAAAGATGTGTGCATTTAGAAGAAAATTTTGAAATTATCCAAAAATATCATAATTCATATTTTGGGGGACATCTTGGTGTTGATAAAACAACATACAAAATTTTATAATCTGTATTTTATTCACCTAAAATTTTTAGAAATGTTAACCTCTATATTAAAGTTGATGTCAACAAGTACACAATATTTCTAGGAGGAATGAGATGCCCCTCAATTACGTGTGAGAAGTTGAGATATTTAATGTTTAGGGATTAGATTTCATGGAACCATTTATATCATTTTTCAGAAATTTATATATATTGTTAGCAGTAGACTATGTATCCAAATGGATAGAAGTTGTTTCTTTACCTCGATGTGAAGCTCAAAGTGTTGCATAGTTTTTTGTAAAAAATATATTTTGTAGATTTGGTATGTTGAGAGTAATCATAAATGACAGGGGAAGTCATCTAAAAAATGCAATAATCGAGAAGTTATTAAAAAAATATCATATTAACCATTGAATTGCTATTGCTTATCATTCTCAAATCAATGGTTTTTCTGAATTATCCATTCGTGAAATTAAAAGAATATTAAAAAAATCTATAAATATAACCAAAATGGATTGTTCAGTCAAACTTGACTGTGCTTTGTGGGCTTATAGGACCGTATATAAAACTCCTTTAGGATTGTCCCCACAAAGGCTAATATTTGTGAAAGTGTGTCACTTACTAATTGAACTTGAGCATAAAGCATATTGGGCTATTAAAGAATTTAATTACAATTTAAATGATGGTGGTGAGAAAAGGCTTTCAATTGAATGAGCTTGAAGAGATAAAATGAGCTTGAAGAGTGAAGAGATAAGGAATTAATCTTATGAAAGTGCTAAGATTTATAAAGAAAAGATGAAGATGTGACATGACCAGAGGATTCTTACTTAACATTTTCAGCTAGGGTAGCAAGTATTGCTTTATAATACAAGGTTGAGACTATTTCTAAACAAACTTAAGTCTAGGTGGATGAGCCCATTTATTATGATGAAAGTTTATCCCGATGGAGCTGTGGACAATAAAGATCCTAAAATTGATAAAATATTTAAAATGAATGGTCATAGGCTGAAATGTTACTTTTTAGGTGACCAACTTAAATTAATTGACTTTATGATGTTGGGTCAACCAAAATATGCACTGGTTACGTCGGGCTGAAGACGTTAAACCAAGTGCTTTGTGAGAGGCAGCCCATAGTTATCTGTGTGTTTGTTTTTATTATTATGTTGGTTTGTTTGAATTAGAAACTTTTGGTAGTATTTTGAATATATAATGAGTTAGTGACTATTCTAAGACATTAAAAGATGACTTAGACATGTTGGAACACATATTTGGATGTTAAGTTGACCTGTGCTAAATTTAGCACTCACACTTAAGCACCAATATCTGGCGCTTAAGCACGACAATTAAAAACATGTGCGAATTTTGGTTTCTAGAAGTCTTAACCATGATTTAGTTGGATTTAACCTGGGATAGTAGTTCTAAGACGTTCCTAGGAGTTATAGAGGAGTTTTAAATCCTATAATCAGAAGGGTATGAAGAGAAGTCTGACCACACTTCCATTTAATCCTATATTTTAAGTGAAGTGTGAGAGTTTTGGAAAAATGACATCTTGGGAGAGTGATTTAAAGAGCAAGGAGGAAGTAATGATGAAGGAATTTGTTAATCAGAGTGCGCAAGAATTGTACAACAATTTTCTCACCATTATTATTGAAGGGATAGCGCAAAAAATCACTAAAGTTGATGCTAATGTAGCTTCAATTGAAGCTAAAGTCATGAATGTTAACATACATCTAGATAACATGGGATGACAACATAAGATGCAGTTTATCCATACTAGTTTTATAGAAGAAGCGGACAAGGCTATGTATTTGAAGAACAAATATATTGAAAAGGATTCAACCAGAGTTATTAACCACTATCCATTCTTTCAGATTTACATTCCAAATGCTGATAGAGAGACTAATGATAGTCCAAGATTTGTTCCACAAAATGGAGATTGAAATTAAGTTCTTTATTTAATGTGTGTGTTTCATGTTTGTTTATTAATGATAAGTGTGTTTAATATGTTTTTGATATTATCATTGTCTAATGTTTGTGTTTAGGAATATTTTCATCCAAGACTATTTGGATTGAGAATTTATGTATTAAAAATATTTGTAATCATTTGTAATCGAGTAAAAGTGTTTGTTTGTGTGAAATTTTGTGTTATTTTGTGTTGAATCAAATTAGTGAAGATTGGTGAATCTTGAGTAAGATGAGAGTTGAAAGGGAAGAAAATAGTTATTATAGAGTTATGAGACCATGAAGGGTTGGTTGACTTAGTCTAAGAGTGCATTTCACTTAAATCATAAAAATCAATATTTGGGCCTAGCTCCTAAGAGCCAAGACTCCGTACTTAAGCGTTACCTAAACCGAGAGACTAACGCCTAATCGTTGAACCATTCACGTGCAAGTGTAAGTTTGCAAACGATTTTAAGTGACTATTTGATCCAAAAAACTCCATTTTTACACCTCGATGTCGTCACCTTTCTCGAGCTTTAGGATTTTGAAGCAAGGGCACGTCTATTGAGAAGATTTGTTGGTGGTTTTGAAAAAAAATTGCTAGATTTTATATCCTTGATGTAAGAGCTTTACTTCTATGTAAAAAATTTTATTTTTACCATGTATTTTGAGCACATTCTTGACGTACCCGAAAATCACTATTCATGGTGAAAATTTGAGAAAAAGTTATGGAAAATACATAGATTCAGTAGTTTAAGCTTTTAGGAGTTAAATTTATTGATTTTGAGTTGAAATTGGAATTTATTGTGAATTCTATATAATTTAGAGAAATGGAACTAAGAATGAAGAGGAGCAAGGGAAAGGCTCAATTTCATTTAAGCAATTTTGTTAGTACTAGAGCTCAGAATAGATAAAGTAATGCACTACAATCAAGAAAGTTGATTCATAAGCAATGTTTCAAAAGTTTGGGAGGAGTTGTAGAGGATCAGGTTGTTCAACGCCATTGGGAGCGGTTCTATTATTTTTTTGCTGTAGCAGTGATTTCTGTTGTTTGGGAGTTCTATGTGAATCTCCCTAAAGCTGAAGAGGGAGTAATGGTGATGAGAAAGATAATATCTTTTTCACTTGAGGTAATAAATTAGTTTCATTAGTTTCCCTGAGAACTTTATTTTTTTAGTTAAACTATAGCCATATTGAGGAGAAGTTAGACAAGATCAATTCATCGTTGACTGCTGGGACAGGGCTTTGAAAATTACAAATGAAAGGAGAGTTAACTTTTCCACTTGGAATTTGGATGCCACTACAAAGGCATGAAACTATTTCACTTCTGCTCGACTGCTGCCTACCAATCGTCTTAGTGAAGTGACCCTTTTTCGAGCAACTTTGAACTATTGCATCCAGCAGTTCAAACCCATAAACATTGGAGCTTTCATTCATAATGCTTTTACCAGTTCTTTCATCGCCGACACTACTGCATGTTTGGGATTTGCATCCTTCATGTTTTCTTTATGCTAGCAGGCTGGAGTTAGAATTGATAGCTAGGAAGAGATCCTGTAACCTCTTCATCCCATTACCAGTGTAAATGTGAATTCTTCTTCACATCATTCCATTTTTGGCTTGAGAGAAGGATTTTATAGTTGTTCTGCTACTTCGACATCTCAATCTTCCACTTCACGTGATTCTACAACACAAGGTCACCAAAATTGAAATCTCGTCATGCTCTTCAGAAGGACGTTGAAGTATAAAATCAAACTGACCCCATTTTTTCATAATTTAAAATTAAAGAGCATAGTACCTCAAATTTTGTATCTATCTCTAAGGATAAACACAAGACTTGAAGATGAAGCTCGATCAAATAAACTAAGGAAAGTATGATGTCCGTTTGGTCTGCGAAACCTTTGTATTTGCCGATAAGTTCCCCTATTTAATATAAAGTATTAAATAGGGTTTATATTGAGCTGGGTTCAAACATGCTTCCTATAAGGGCAAGCCCCTACAGTTAATTACATCTTACATGACCAAAGTCACTTAAGAAGACTCTCGATAAAAATCAGGAAATATTATCTTCAAGGAATTTCAAAGGGTAGGACTTTTCAATGAAATCGGACGTAGAGGTGTGAAAGGGGATTGGTTCAAGTTTGGAACATTTTATTGTAGAATCCAAAAGCGAAAGAACTAGGCAATGTCATGGATCCTAGAGGAGAACCCCAGTGACTTCCCAAGCTATCCTAATGTTTGGTTTAAATTTAGAGGAGAAAAATTTAAGTTTTTCATCCTGATAATTTTATTAGTTAGGGCTTATATTCGTGTGAAATAATCACACAAATAGCCTGGAAGATATGAGGATTTAGGTCATGACAAATGAAAACCTCGGAATCCTAAGACGAGTTAGGGCTTATATTGTATAGCAGAAGATGAAGATAAGGTGAGGATTTACATTACATAAGCAAGCAACCTCGAAGTCCTATGGATTTCTTGTTCAAGGCTAATGAAGGAAGATTGGTTTAGCTGGGGAAGACAAGTTTTGTTGTTCAAGATGGTTGTGCTGCCCACCATGCTAGCTCCAAGTTCCTCACCACGACGAGTTTGAGTTTTCTAGTGTGTCAAGTTATAATGTCAAATCAGGTGGACCTATGGTTGAAGTTCTTTAAATTTTATGAGGGCATACTAAAGTTGATTAGAGCGACACTAGTTAAAATCCTACGGTTCCCTCGTTCTAGGACCACAATTTTCTATTGGATTAACATAGTCGAAATGAGCTTACTAAACCCAACTTAATGAGTTCCATAATTTCATTTAATTCGTGGGAAGCCTCGTTAGCAACCGTAGGTTACCTCCTCCGAGTGATTCCCGATCATCCGATAGAGACATCT
>NW_018232058.1:46666-50059 GCF_001263595.1 Phalaenopsis equestris | reverse complement strand
TGGTGTTTGTGATTAAATTTTGAGTTGTTTTATATTTTGAATATTGTGGCGGTGGATTTTATCTTGGTTGATTTTAGCTTTGGTTTTGGGCTTTGGTTTTGGTTAACATGCAAGTTTATGCTGTTTTCATACATGCAAGTATAAAAAAACAAAGTAAGCATAAAGAGAAGCATGTAAGGAAAACACACAAGAAAGAAGGTACTATAAGCTGTAATAGCGTACCTGGCGAGTCTTCTCGTTCCACCACCTGAAACTTAAAAATGCATGTGAGGGTATTCAAGAAGAGCAGGAAAAGTAAAGTTCTGGTGGTTTTCCTAAATCTATGTTGTATTTTGGTGAGTCCTTAAAAGTTTAATTAAGGATGATTTCATTGAGCAAAGTATATTAAGTTTAATAGACCTCTGAGGTATCCAACAAGTTAGGAGGAGGAAGCAGGTCCATGTCTCCCTCTCACCAATTGGTGAAAAGCCTTGAGTCCATTTAAACTTATTATGTTTCTTAATGGTTCATCCTGTGAATAATTCTAATGCTTAGTGAACGTTGATGTCTTAATTATCCCTAAGAAAGGGGTAATTATTAGTTATCATTTAGTTTGAAAATTATGTGAGTGAATTTCTTTAAAGGGCAAGTTGGTGTAATCTAAACACTTAGACAATTTTTTAATTAGGCTTAGAGGTGTTTCAAGGATGTTTGATTATGTTATGTTTATTTCTCTAATCTTCATCTAGTCAATTTTGATTTTGCCTAAGCCACCACTGAGCCCTTAAGACCTAGGTAAGTGTCTTAATTAGTTTTGAATTGAAAAGGTTAGAAAGGTTAGGCTTTAAGTGGTCATGATTCATAATTTGAATTTTTATTTGAAAATCAAAATAGGGGTATTAAATTGATTAATTATTAACTTCAAAAGTGATACCCTTAAGTCCGGATCATTTAATTTTAATAAACTTCTAAATTTTAATAATTTAGAAATTTATTAACTTAATTAAGAAAGTGCGATTGGTTTCTACCAATTAACCCCTTCTGTTCCAAACATCAAATAAATTGATTAAAATCAGAGGTTGCCCAATTCTCTCCTTGATTTAACCCTAAATGTTAATTAAGGCTAAATTTCAAAAATTACACATTTGCCTCTAAGGCTCTAACACTTCATAATTTGTCAATTTCAATTCAAATGACTTTGAAATTTTTATCCTACTTCATTCATGGGTCAATTAATACATCAGAGGAGAAAATGTGATTTTTCAAAATTTATTTTATTTTGTATAATATTTTCATGAAAAAATAGGATTTTTCAAAGAAAATTCCTAATTTGACCTAGGTAAATTTTAATCCTTTGCAATTTTTACTAGATTCCCTTAAAATTTTTACTGGAGGTAGATCTAGACCAGAGGAGCCTTTAGGTCAAATTTCACAATTTTTTGAATTCTCTGTGATTTATTAGAATTATTTTAAGTTCTGGGCTATTTAATAAAAATAAAATATTTTAAGTGTTGAAAATTAAGTTTTATAAAATCTCCCTAAGGTCAAAAAACTCAGAGTAGCAAATTTTATTTTTTTATGATTTTTTTTTATTTACTGGAATTTTTATAGTAAATAAAACTCATTTTTAGCCTTTTTCTTAAAAAGATTTATTTTTAACCTTTGAAATTCAATATCTTTATTTAGAAAATCAGGAAAAATATTCTAATTTTTCCTAAGTTATTAGGAAGCAATTTATAACATTTTCACTAATTTTGTTATTTTTGTGTTTTTTATGAATTTTTAAATATTTAAAATAGGCTAAAAATCAAGTTTTTATTCTAAATATTATTGTATTTTTGTAAAATATCCCTGATCACAGAGAACTCAAAAAAGTATGTTTCATAGTTTTTTGAGTTTTATTTTGATTTTTAAAAATCATTTAAGTGTCAAAAGTGATATTTATCTTTAAAAATCAACTTAAGGTATCAAATGAACTCAAAATATTTTGAAATTTTTATAGTGAGTTCTCTAGATTATAAACCATAGTGGAGTTAAATAATCAAGATATTTAAATGTATATATTTTCCAAAATTAATTATTTTAGTGATTTAGTGTTTGTAAAATTTAAGTGCATTTTAAAAGACTTGACCCATGAAATTATTTCCAAAAGCTTCTCTAGTCATGATGGACCTTCCAAAATTTTCTTAGAGTTTTCTAATAAATATGCTAATTTCCATGATTATTTTAAGGATATAATGTGTAAGAATTTGAAAAATATGGATCTCTATATAGGAACCTCCTCTGACTTTGGAAAAATTAGAGGATGTTTCTCTTGACAGGGGCTACATAACATGAAAAATCAGCCCCTAAAATTTTATGTGATTGGTAATTAATATTTATTTAATTAAAATTAAAACAGTTTATAGGGCATTTAATCAATTAAAAATCACAGACACATCAATTAATTTTTATTTTTATTTAACATTATTCTCCTTTGTTTATTGAGTAAGAGGGTGTTTTTATTTTATTTTTGTGATTTTTCTATACAAAGTTATGGATTTTTGAAGTTTAGGGAGTTTACATAAATTGAAAAAGCCCTAATTTTCTACTTATCCACACGAAAGCATGTAAATCCTAGACAGCTCCAAAATTCCACACGGCACG
Organism: Phalaenopsis equestris; assembly: GCF_001263595.1. Classification (NCBI taxonomy): domain Eukaryota; kingdom Viridiplantae; phylum Streptophyta; class Magnoliopsida; order Asparagales; family Orchidaceae; genus Phalaenopsis; species Phalaenopsis equestris. Next base: position 47,434 of record NW_018232058.1, on the reverse strand, counting down.
CTCCTAGTTGACGCCGCCGACCACGCCAGTTGCCGCGCGTCCCGCTGTTTATGTAAAGAAGTGTTGTTCGGCTTCATCTTTGCCGTCCATTTAATACACGCATGATCGGACAACGCGTGGTCATCGTCCCCAATGGCTTAGGCCGAGAGCCGTCCACCTTAAAGGCTTATAATCTCTCTCATTTATCAACCAAATTAAGTGAAATTTTCTTTAAAATGCTCATTTTAGTGAGGCGAACACATCCATATGGTTAATGTGTCATGAAATCAAGCCCAAGTAAATGGAGAATCAAAATAAGCTCGGAAGGAGGAGAAGTTTTATACCTTTTATCTGAGAAGGGAGGCTTCAATTAGATGTGCTCGGCACGTTTCTTGGGGTCCAAGGAGGCTAGGGATTAAGCCTCTTATTGTGGTGTAAGGCCTAGGTATGAATTTGACTAAGCTCGATTTCAGGTGTTGCTCTGGAGCTATGGTGGAGGCTATTTCAGAGGGTAATTTGAGGGGGCTTTGACTTCTCTTGCTGTTTTGAAGGTGTGGGCACAAGCAATTGAAGTTTGGTGGAGTTTTGAGAGATGCCCTATTTCTGTCCTAATTTTTAAGCTCATAATTAAGGTTATATAGGGGGAATCAAAGCAGTGGAGTGATTGGAATGGGCTGTGGAGATCTCAAGGAAGCTCTGTGAGTGATTTGGGAGGCTCTCTTTGAGAAAAATTTTAGCACACCTCCCATGGCCGTGGAGGTGAGTTTTTATAAAAAATGGCCATGGGGT
>NW_018232058.1:37549-43666 GCF_001263595.1 Phalaenopsis equestris | reverse complement strand
TAATGGCTGGGGTGGAGTTAATTTGGTGACTTTAGGGTGGTTAGGTCACATTTAGTGCATGGGTCCAAATGGGTGCAAATGACCAAGTCTTGGGTTTGGTCTAGTCTAGCCATTTCAATTAGCCAAATTAATTATTGAATTTTGGGGACCTTTAGTCCATGGAATGATTTAGGTAATTTCATAGTGTTTGGACTGGTCACTAAGTCCATCTAATGGCTGGGGTGGAGTTAATTTGGTGACTTTAGGGTGGTTAGGTCACCTTTAGTGCATGGGTCCAAGTGGGTGCAAATGACCAAAACTTGGGTTTGGACTAGGCTAGGCATGTCAATTGGCCCAAATAAATATTGTGTTTGGTGTAGATGATCATAAGGAACAACTTTTGTGAAGGATGGAAGTAGTTTTGAGCTCAATTAAAGGGTCAATTTGAGGGAATTTTGAATTTTAGTCAATTTGGTCATGTTGGGCAAGGCTTGGGTCTACCTTGGGAGTTTTCAACATGAATTGGATTCCAATTTGGAGGTTAAAATAATCAATTGGGTGAAATTTGGGGACTTAGCCAATTTGGGGATAAATTTGGGGATAAATTTGGGAATTTTGGATTTAGGCCAAATTGGGTGAAATTTGGGGCCTCACCAAGGCCAATTGATGGTTGATTTTTATGTGTAGGAATGTTATGAAGATTTTTCAACATTAATTAGGGTCAATTGACTAGGCTATAGGTTCAATTTGGTAAGAATAGGTCATATGGTCAAAATTGGGGTTTTAACCTAAATCAAAATTGTGATCAAATCATTTGCCAATTAATCTTGGGCTTGACTTGGTCATTTTGGTCATATCAAAAGTTAATTTGAGTTTAGGATTGAAATTGGGGTCAATTGAGATCAAATTGATGGACATTTGAGTTGGATTTGGGGAAATTTGGGTCTTTTAAGGCAAATCTGGGGATTTTGGTTAAAGATGGTCAAATCGGCCAAACTGGGTCATATAGTAGTTGAAAGAAATAAAATTGGTAATATTTGGGATTTATTGAGATTTTTTGAGAATTTTTGGAATTTTTGGGATTTTGGGCTATGGAGGGGTATTTTAGTAATTTGGTCATCTTTAGAGATTTTGGGTAATTTTGGATAATTTGGAGGTTTTTAAAAGGTTTGAAATGAATTTTGATCAAATTTGGGTATTTTGGGTAAACTTGGGAATTTTGGCAAAGTTTGGGTTTTCAAGGGTGTTTAGGTAATTTGGGGGCAAAAAGGTATGTTGGGTATCTTGGTAAACTTGGAGTGCCAACTACCATCAATAAGCCTTGGAACAATGGAAACCCCATTTTGGGTCATCTATACAGTAGTCTTAGCTAAACCATAGCCCTAGGGCTAGTAGGTTTAGGGGACCATCTACATGAGTATCCCAAAAGATCAAGGGACCTAGGCTAGAAATTTGAGTTTAGGGTTGTGAGTGATTGTGGGTGCAGATAAGTGTAGTGAATGCCTCAGCCCCAGACTAACACCCAGGGTCAAACTTAAGGTCCAACAGTCCTAAGGGTGACTCATCTTGAGTTTCTAGCATAGTGACCCCACCTACAAGGTATTTAGAGGTTGAGACCAACATGTGGAACTTCAAGTTGAGTAGAGAAGAGTTTGGAATTTCTAGTGGCAAGGGTGCCTTTTCTAGTTTTCTAAGAATATTCAATAGGAAAATCCTATGGCAAGACCTTAGGCTACTAAAGGGGAAAAAACTAAACCTCAACCAAAAATGAGGCCAACAAATGGACCCCCAATATGTGTGGTGTGTTGGGCAAGCACACCGCGTGTATTAGCGTTGACAGAGGAGATCAACAAAAACCAATACAAACTCTTAAGTCAAAAGACCCGGAAGTAGGTGTAGAGTTGTGTGTGTGATTTTTTTCTGCTAGGAAATTAGCAGGTGAGTGTTTGATCAAGTCAAGAATTAGGGACTCTCACTGGGGATTGAAGAGTGGACTTGGAGTTATGAAATTTTAGAATGTTCTAGAGGATGGGAACCAATATGCAAGTGCTAACCCCGAGGTGGGAAATGAAATTTAGATTTCAATTCAAAAAGAGACAGAGAGTTGAAATGTAAGGACTGACCTCAAATGTATTGAATCAGAAATGTAGGACTGAGAATTGAAATGTACGTCAATTCTCAAAAAAGAGTGTCGGAATGTAAGGACCGACCTCGAATGTAATGAATCAGAGTGTTGGAATGTAAGGACCGACCTTGAATGTAATGAATCGGAAATATAGGACTGATTCGAAAGTGAGAATTGAAATGTAGGGCAATTCTCAAAAGAGGGTGTCGGAATGTAAGGACTGACCTCAAATGTAATGAATAAAAAATGTAGGACTGAGAATTGAAATGTACGTCAATTCTCAAAAGAAAGTTTTGGAATGTAAGGACCGACCTCAAATGTAATTAATCATAAATGTAGGACTGAGAAATGGAATGTATGTCAATTCTCAAAAGAGAGTGTCGGAATGTAAGGACTGGTCTCTATTGTAGTGAATCAGAAATGTAGGACTGAGAATTGAAATGTATGTCAATTCTCAAAAAAGAGTGTCGGAATGTAAGGATCGACCATGAATGTAATGAATCAGAAATATGAAAATGAGAATTGAAATGTATATCAATTCTCAAAAGAGAGTGTCGGAATGTAAGGACCGACCTCGAATGTAATGAATCAGAAATATAGGACTGATTCAAAAATGAGAATTGAAATGTAGGTTAATTCTCAAAAGAGGGTGTCAGAATGTAAGGACCGACCTCAAAAGTAATGAATCAGAACTGTAGGGTTGATTCCAAAATGAGAATTGAAATGTAGGTCAATTCTCAAAGGAGGGTTTGTAGTGTTGAATTTACAGAAATGTATCATTTGAAAAAGGTTGATCCTGTTGAAGGAGATCTGTAAAGCTTTATGAGTTTTTGTGCAGAATGTAAAATTCTATAGGGATGTGCAGAGAGTTAGTGTAGATACCGATGGTTGTGCTACGCGCACAAAGAGTAGGAAATTCCGAAAAACGGAAGAATCCACTCAACAAGTTTGTTTTATTTTCTTGTTGTTTTTATCACATTTACTTTTTCAAAATATGTTTTTAAAGTTTTAATTTTAATTGGTTGATTTTCAAAAGAAATTTGTTTTGTTATTTACTCATTTGTGATTATTCTTCATTTATGTTGTATTTATTGTTGAAGATTTGTTGTTTCGTTATCTGTTCATTGAAATTCTGAACCATCGCATGGTTCAAGACTTTCATCCATCGCACAAAAAGGCAACTGACAAAAAGGCACAATTTGAGAGAAAAATCCATTAATTTGCTCCAAAAGAGATGTCATAAATCAGACATAGGCTAACGCCTCAAAGGTACTTTATGTAATCCAAGTCGAAATACATTGAGAATCATCTCATGCTATGATTACATCATAGACTGAATATATCAGATACTTGTCATGTTGTTAAAAGAAAGAAAGTGAACCCTCTGTACCATGTATGTTGAGCTCATGATCAAGCAGACCTTCTAAGTCATGCTCTAGGATAAGAGTTCCCTTTGCATGTACTTAGAGGTACAACCTTCTCACAGCTCGTACAAAAATAACTCCTCCAATTTTGGGTCCTGCTGGAATCCATACGGTGATTTACTATTGTTCGTTCTTCAGAAGGTTACAGACACCCTATGGTGTCGTACTCCTGTAATGCAGTGTTTGACAACATCTACACAATTGCCCTTCAGGACCAAAACTGAACCAACTTGAAATGGAATCTCCACATCTCCTATGAATTTTCCAGGGCCGACAACATCGATTTCTACTTCAAATAGAATATTGCTTTTACTCATGAACGAGACCGTGTAGAAAGCTATCACAAAATCAAGATGATCGATGTGTGAGGGAATGCAGTCACCTTCTTCATAAATGTTAATGATGCAACTGTTGGGAATTCAAGTAGCAGGTAGAATATTCCACATGACCATTCTCTTGATCATCCATTTTATCATTGGTGGCAATGGATCCACTTGGTCATATTTGAGGATCCCAGGTGGATTCCCCTGTCGGTCGTTAGTGAATTTGTAGCAACAGCCGCATTGGATGGTGATTCTTCCCTTTCCTCTCATCCATTTCTTTGGCTCGGAATATGTCCTTTCCATGAGAAGGCCTGCTCGGCCTTTATCCTTCAAATCGAAGATACATTCCAGAATGCTTTTCTCATTACTTTCAGAAAAAACCCTAGTATATAGCTCCAGGCCTTCCAATATGTTGACGAACTTCTCCTGAACTTCGTCATAAAACTCAAACTCTCTTGTTGTATTCTCCTGAGTTATTTTGTAGTATTCCATCATAGCAAGAGTCGGCAGTTGTCGCGGGCGTTCTTTGCTTCGAGCATTGGCGGGAATCCAAACTGGCGCTGGTTGTTCCGGAACATGAGATTCAGCCTCTAGTGATATGTTTGACACTGGCTCCATGAATACATTCGTCTGTCCCTAACGGGATATATGACTCATCTGTCGTGAAGTCTGAAGTCTGAGACCTGTTAGTTCTTGAAGTGTATTCTTTCAATGTACTGAAGTGCTGTAACTGCAGAACGTTGCAATCAGGGCATTCTACAAATGCGTCCGTGACTGATGTCCTGGCTGGTACTTGAACATTGCATGTTGGGAAACCCTTGCATAATAAATCTGGAACTGGGAGCACATCTGATTCTGTCACAAATTTTGACTCTTCATCCATAGTGGGTAGGCTGGCAGAAGTTTCTCTCAGATCTGGGTCGTAAATAAGTCCCTCAGGAATGTGGGTAAGAAAATTATTCACGTCTCTCTAGCGTTTACGTTCCTGTCGCAGAAAGGCTCTCTGCTTCTTTCGGCTTGCATTTTTGCGTCGCATCCCACGGAGCGGAGTATTCGGTAATCGTTCATTACAGGTGTCTATCAGGTCCCTTGCTGGAGTAGCTACCGTGGAGGGCAGACGGCTGGGCCCCTCCATCGGATCTCATTCCGCTATCACATTTTTACCTATGTGTGACACATTGTCTTGAGTGGTTACCCTCAACAGTGAAGGCAGTCCCTCCTTTTCTTTACTACTGACTACCTCTATTAGAGGACCCTCGTAGTCCATATCAACTTAGTTAAAATCCACGTTGAAATCTATGACACCTCCTTGCGGTGCCATCTCCTCATTCAGTGCGAGGTTCCAACCGTTCTGGAAGGCAAAGATCTGCCTCTCTCCTAACAATTTTCTACAGACGACAGGAAAAACCTCATTGGGTCGAAGCTTGGAATGAACAAGAACAAAAAAAAAGTATTTATTAAAGTAAATTTTAGTTTTTTTCGGTGAAAAGGATTATTCATTTTATGTGTGAGTTTCGTTTAATTTAGTAGGGTAGTTAAATTCAAAAGTAGAAAAGAGAACGTGTGAAGTTCAAAAATATATTTTTTTTTCTCAAAATTTTCATTATAATGAGGTTAATTACAAAATTTGGACCCAATTACAGACATTTGGCCACATAGATAACCCTAAAATAATCAAAGTTTTAAAGTTTCAAAGAAAGCTGGGGCAAGCGACATAGAGCAGCATCAGGTTGCGTAATAGGTTTTCAGGTATCGTATATTTGTTGGTAACATGGGTTTTCACCCTGGAAGTCCACTAACTAGTAGGCTCCTCTTGTATAGACCTTCTCAACAACAAATGGTCCCTCCCAAGTTGGTTCAAATTTTCCACCTATTTTGGGGCATGCAAGAATAGGTCTTTTGAGCACAAGCATGAGGTCACCAACCTTGAATGTCCTTGGGGGGACCAATTTGTCATGGGCTTATACCATCTTCTCCTACTAGAGCTCCAAATGTTGTTGGTCTTCTTGTAGTTTTCCCTCGAGACTCTCCAGTTCTTCAAGTTTGAGTTTTGTACTTTCTTCCATTGTGCGCTGGTTGGCAACGACGACTCTGAGAGATGGTGTCTGGATTTCAAGCGGTAGCACGGCCTCTGACCTGTACACGAGCATATAGGGTGTACACTGAGTGGGAGTCCTAAAAGTCATCCGGTAGGCCCACAAGGCTTCTAATAGTTTGTTGTGCCAATCCCTTTTGTTTTCATCCAGTGTTTTCTTTAAAATCTGTA
>NW_018232058.1:34457-37422 GCF_001263595.1 Phalaenopsis equestris | reverse complement strand
CCCATTGTCAGAGATTATTCTTCACGGTACTCCGAAACGGTAGACGATTTGGCTTTTAAAAAATTGAAGGACGTACTGTGTCATAACCTCACGTAACGGAACTGCCTCTGCCCATTTGGAGAAGTAATTTGTAGCGGCAAGTATAAACCTGTGTCCTCTGGAAGATGGAGGGTCTATCGGATCTATTATGTACGTTCCCCAACACTCGAATGACCATAAGGCAACAGTTGGGAGTAGCACATTCGGAGACTGGTGTAAGACCACCCGATACACTTGGCATTGGTGACATCTTCTGGCTGTATTCATGCAATCAGACATCATTGTTGGCCAATAATACCCGAGTCTTTTGATCTTCATCATCATTTTAGCCCTGACTGGTGAGCGCTACACAATTCGCCATGTACCTCTTTGACAATATTTTGTGCTTCAGCTCTGCTCAAACACCATAGCCACATCAGGTCGAACGATCTTCTGTAGAGAATATTTCTCACCAAGGCGTGAGACATGACCCTTCTTGTGATGTGGTGTGCCTCAGACTTGTCTTCTGAAAGCTTTCCAGCATGCAAATATTCTATTAATGGCTTGCGCCAATCTTTGTTGATATATGCAACTGTATTTATTGTTTCTTCTTTTCTAAGCTTTTCTTAAGGTTTGAAGTCATTTTGAGACAAGACTTGTCTTCCTTGCACCGTGAATTTGATGGAATCCTTCGGGGGATATGCCATTTCATTAGTGTGTTTTTTATAGCGTCTGCATGAGCATTCCGGTAGAAAGTCACGTAAGAAATTTGCTCAAGGAGCTTCATTGTGTACTGATGGTACTCTGCTAGTCTTGGTTTCAGAATTATGTATTGTCTGGCGATCTGCTGGATGACAAGTTGAGAGTCACCATAAATTGCAATGTTTGTTATATCCATTGGGATTTTCATATTCTGCTTCATTGTTGGTGCACGGCTCTGTCAGGTGGTATGAGAACCTCAACATACCCTTATCTGGCGTAATAAAGATCAAACCGATCCTTGCTTTGCCTGGTATAACTGTGCTTGATCCTTCGTCTTTCATGGCTGACGAAGTGCCACTGAAGTAAATTTCCCAGCACTGCTCATTGGACAATTTCATTTGTAGTATTTGCTCGTCTGGTAACTCATTGGTAACACATCCTTGAGAGAGGACCCAGCTGGCAGTGGGTGTGCAGCGAGAAAGTTTGCTAGTATCTGTCCTTTGATAGCACGGACGGGAACAAAAGTTATATCAAATTGCAATACGATCATTGACCATCTTGTTAGAAGTCATCAAATATTGCAATAGATTAACTTTCGAGATTATGGTAATCTTATGAGAAAGCATGTAATGCCTAAGCTTTTGGGAGCAAAAATTAACGCAAGACAATGCTTCTCAATAGGTGGATACATTATCTCTGTCGGTATTAGGGGACAATTCAAGTAGTAGAGCGCATTTTCTTCACCCTCATCATTGACTTGGGCTAAGAAGGCTCCGAGAGAGTCATCCAAAGCAGCGGTTTAAAGTATGAACGGTTCCGTAGGATAGGGCTGCTAAAATAGAAACAGGAGGTGTCATTAGATATTGTTTAACATCCTCAAAAGCCCGCTGGCATTTCTCTTCCCAAATAAATTTGGCATCTTTTTTAATTAATGCCGAGAAAGGTTGACACCTACCTGAGAGATTAGAAATAAAGCGTCTCAGATATGCCAAATTCCTCTGGAAGGAACGTAGCTGTTTCAAGGTTTTATGAGGAAGCATTTCCAAGATAGCTTTCATCTTATCTGGGTCGATCTCGATTCCCCGATGACGGTCAACGAATCCTAGAAATTTCTTGGAGGCAACACCAAAGGCGCACTTAAAGGGATTCATTTTAAGGTCATATTGTCGTAACCGTTCAAACTCGATCCTCAAATCGTATAAATGTTCTATTTTTTGTTTACTTTTGATGACCAAATCATCCACGTAGCATTCTACTTGGTTGTGAATGAGGTCGTCAAAAATATTTGTCAGTGCGGGCTGATATGTTGCTCCGGCGTTCTTTACGCGGAATGACATCACTGTGTAGCAGAAAATTCCAATCGGTGTTCTGAAGGCCGTAAGTACTGCATCATCGGGAGCCATCTTGATTTGGTTATATCCCGAAGATCCGTCCATGAAGGAGAAAATTTCATGTTCCACCATCATCTCTGGTATAGGTAGTGGAAACTCATCTTTTGGACATGCCTTGTTCAAATCTCTGAAGTCGACACAAATGCAGATCTGTCCATTTTTCCTCTTAACAGGTACAATATTAGCCAACCATATTAGATACTGCTCCTCTTTCACAAACCATTGGCAGTCTTCTTCATAGGTACAATATTAGCAGGTATAATATTAGCCAACCATTGGCATCTATCAACTTCTTCAGTTTGGTGATGACTTGTTGTTCTATTTTGAGATGCATTCTCCTGGGAGCTTTCTTTACTAGGGTTATATTCTTGTTCACCCTAAGTTTATGGACTGCAACCTCTGCTGACAGTCCTGACATTTCATTGTAGCTCCATGCGAAGCAATCTTTCAATTTTGTTAATAGTTTGACCAATTCTGCAAATTATTCATCATCAAGTAGAGAACTTAAAAATGTAGGTTGGGGTCATTCTTCAGTCCCGAGGTTAATCTCTTTCAATTCATCCAAAGCCACGGTATAAAGTATCAACGGTTTCCTTAGGATAGGGGCTGTCAAAATAGGAGGTGTCATTAGATATTGTTTAACATCCTCAAAGGTCCGCTGGCATTTCTCTTCCCAAATAAATTTGGCATCTTTTTTAAATAATGCTGAGAAAGTTTGACACCTACTTGAGAGATTAGAAATAAAAGATTAGAAATAAAGTAAATTCCTCTGGAAGGAACGTAGTTGTTTCAAGATTTTAGGAGGAGGCATTTCCAAGATAGCTTTCATCGGAGGCATTTCCAAGATAGCTTTC
>NW_018232058.1:32663-34447 GCF_001263595.1 Phalaenopsis equestris | reverse complement strand
GCTTTAATCTTATCTGGGTCGATCTCAATTCCCCGATGACGGTCAACGAATCCTAGAAATTTCTTGGAGGCAACACCAAAGGCGCACTTAAAGGGATTCATTTTAAGGTCATATTGTCGTAACCGTTCAAACTCGATCCTCAAATCGTATAAATGTTCTATTTTTTGTTTACTTTTGATGACCAAATCATCCACGTAGCATTCTACTTGGTTGTGAATGAGGTCGTCAAAAATCTTTGTCATTGCACGCTGATATGTTGCTCCAGCGTTCTTTAGGCCGAACAACATCACTGTGTAGCAAAAAATTGTAATCGGTGTTTTGAAGGTTGTAAGTACTGCATCCTCGGGAGCCATCTTGATTTGGTTGTATCCCGACGATCCGTCCATGAAGGAGAAAATTTCATGTATTGAAGTGATATCCACTATCATCTCTGGTATGGGTAGTGGAAACTCGTCTTTTGGACATGCCTTGTTCAAATCTCTGAAGTCACCCCCAAGGCGGATCTGTCCATTTTTATTCTTAACAGGTACAATACTAGCCAACCATATGGGATACTGCTCCTGTTTCACAAACCATTGGCAATCTTCTTCACAGGTACAATATTAACAGGTACAATATTAGCCAACCATTGGCATCTATCAACTTCTTCACTTCGTCGATGATGTGTTGTTCTATTTCGAGGTGCATTTTCCTAGGAGTTTGTTTTAATGGGGTTATATTCTTATCCACCCCAAGTTTATGGACTGCAACCTCTGCTGACAGTCCTAACATTTCATCGTAGCTCCATGCAAAGCAATCTTTGAATTCTGTTAAAAGTTTGACCAATTCTGCAAATTCTTCATCATCAAATAGAGAACTTATAAATGTAGGTCGGGGTCGTTCTTCAGTCCCGGGGCTAATCTCTTTCAATTCATCAATAGTAGATTTAATTTCCTCCTCAAATTCTAGCGAAGCATCTTCTATTGGTTGATCAGTAGAGTCATCCTCTACATCGAGGCAATCCCCTTCTGACTCACTAGTAACAACCATGCAAAATTCAGAATCATCGACTGGTCCAACTGTACCAAATCCAAGACCATCTTTTGAATTGGGAGTTCAACTTTTAGCATTGCATAGTTTTTAAAAAAGTTGAAATTTATCTTTTGGCATTTGTTTTGGTAAGTGTCCCTGTTGAATTAACTTTTGAACACAAGGCGAGAATTAACCAAAAGGCACTTCATTTAATTCATTAGAATCAACATCCAAATTTACATGTTTTTCAAACTCAGTAGAGGTAGAAGCACGGTAAAATTTGATCGGCTTTGAACCAACACTACGGACTTCCTTGACCTCTAAACTCTCGTCCTTTTGCGGGAGAATCGGAGTAAGGGTCATAGTATTCACATAGTGGTTTATTCGACCATACATTGTTTCAAATTCATTCTTCTCTGTATCTTCTAGGGACATCTCGTACTGAAGTTTCTTCTGCTTTGTCATCATTATTTCATCTTCAGAACTGTCTTCATCACCAATGTTGATGGTTGACCTAGTCCGTTCAAGAATTAAATTGATCTTTCCTCATCCACGTCCCCGGCCTCAACCTCGGGTGCGTGAATAGAAGAACCTCCACCAAATCGTTGTAGGGGAGTGGTAGAAGGTTATTGAAGCGGAGTTGTTTGGCTTCCTCTTTGTGATTCTTCTGAATCTTCATTTTTATTTGTCAAAATCTTGCGCGAGAAGACAGTCTTCTTTGGAGGCGCGTAGTAGGCAGCATCTTCATGGATAACAACTTCATGCACTGAAAA
>NW_018232058.1:30038-31495 GCF_001263595.1 Phalaenopsis equestris | reverse complement strand
GTAGAGGCAGCCCCTATCCTACCCCCCATGCTATCAATCTTGGAAGTGACTCTTTTCTTCTTCTTGTTCTTTGTCCTTGACAATGACTGATCTCCTGATGAAACCTTCATCTCGGGTTCGGTATATTGCAGACTCTAAATGGGGGCTTGTTTTGATGCAAAGTGTATCTTGTTTAGTATTTTCTTGGATGATATGCTCCAGACCTCATTCCATTCTTCTTCGGTATTTATAGAAGCTTGTTTCGTTGAATCCTATATTTGATTAAGGACCCTCTTGAGTTCATCCCAAGTTCTATACCATCCATCTATTCCGGCATACAGATCAATTGGGGAGATTGGCTCGGCCGAAATCATGTTTATGGAACCTTTTTGAGGCTCTTTTAAATATTCTTTTGGGATTGTAATGTTCTCTTCCTTGAGGTTCTTCTCGAACCAGCCCTTAAAGACGAAACACTTGTTTATAGTTTGCCTAAGCAACTGGTGGTATGGGCAATAATTTGGTTCATTCTTCTTATCCACCTCTTCGGGTTTCTTTGGATCAGGTCGTTTGAATTATGGTTTCTTCATCAGGCTTTTGAATATTTTAAGTATGGATTCATCCTTGAAAGAATACTTAACTTTCTGTCGCTCTAACATGGATATTTTTTTACCTACTATTCAAGGTGATCCCTCCATAGGCGGCAATTGGTTGGATTAACTACTCTGTTTCTGAGAGTACTATGACGAAGACTGGCGATGTTCTTCAGCATATATCTTTATCGACTGCTTCCCTTTGTCGACAGTCATGACTACTCCTGATTTCTTTTCAAACACTCTGGTCACCTTAGCCTTTTCATGTGGCTCCATGTGCTTCATTTCTTCTTGAAGACTGCTGGCTTTACTGAGTAGCTTTTCGAAGGATTTTATGGTGAGTCCCTTAAGCATGAATGCTACTGACCCATGAATGCTCTTGAGTAGAATCTGAATCGCTTTCATCCGTGATGTTTATGATTTCTGGCTGATTAATCACTGCAGAAGCCAATCTCAGTGCTTGTGATTGCCCCTGAATGGTGGCCATGGCGGTCATACCTACAGTCATCTCTTCTATTCTTTTCTCCAGCAGACTGACTTGCTCGTCCCTTAGGAGGATAACCCTACGCAGCTCATCTACGGCGTTCTCTTTGGTGTGAGGTTGAGCCTCACGCACAGATGTGGTAGCTCTGGTTTCTATCACGTGGATATCCATGAAATCCTCCTCCAGTTAATCATTGTAATCAAAATCTTCATTGTCACTATTGACGAAAACTCTGTGCTCTCGAGCTAACTCGGAAATCTCAATCCTGAGTTTCTCAACTTTATCTTCAATTATTGATTCCTTGATTGCTTTAAGATCTGGAGGACCTTGGTGGATATCCTCTACTTGTTCCTCCATCTTGCTAGCCATTGTCGCGACGATGTCAGATACAGATATTTCAGACA
>NW_018232058.1:27729-29994 GCF_001263595.1 Phalaenopsis equestris | reverse complement strand
TATTTGTATCGTTGCAGTGACCTTGGGTACCCATACCCTCTTCTTTTTCGACGATAATGTCTCAATATGAGGTGTCTTAGTAGAAACATCAGTCTGTCGAGGGAAGGTATGCTCCCCGTGGTGTAGACCAGCTATAGTGTCAGGTAATCGCTTTGTCTTTGCTTTTGGGATTGCAGGAGTGTCTTTATGACGGGTGATGGGTAAGATCTTCGGACCCAGTCTCGACTTAACCGGTCGACGTCCTACGATCCTGGTGGTAGTATGATCAGTATTAATCACTGCGGTATCAATCATGTTCCCTAAATGGAACCAAACGGAGATACGAGTAGGTGGCACTCCAGCTGTCTTACGGGATTATCTAGCGGACTTGACGCCTTTCAAAATTTCCTTCTTCACGCAAGGGGAAATTGCATCTCCCACTCGTTTAAGTAACTCGCTAACCAAACATCCTTCTTTGATAGCAAGTCTTTTGAAGACTGCCTAACTTGTGTGATAAGAGTGAACTTCTTTTCCTCCTCACTGTGTCCATGAAGTGATGGTATTGCGGCAGCGATCCTCCAGATACTCTCATGTCCATCAGTATCTGCCAGAGGATGGAATCTACTCCATCGTAGGAGTGGATAAATTTCCGGTAGCATATCTTCATCTGGATGAGGTTCTTCCTCAAGGGGTGTCTCCTCGAGAGCCTGGGCTTTAGTGGCCCTCCGAACTCTTCTATTGTGGTTCCTCCTTTGAGTGTTTGGGTCAGTGGTACAGTTGTACAGTTCTTGAGCTTGACCCGATTTCAAACACGGGTGGTGGGCAAGTTAATCCCTCCGTCGGATCTTCAACAACCATCACTTTCTTCCCCTTAACATCAGCGGGGATAGCAGGTTTAATGGGTGTCCTGACGGCAGCAGCTTTAGCCTTCTTGCAGGCAGGGAAGTCTTAAAGGCAGTTTGAACTGAATTTCAGTTTAGGAAAAATTTTGCAGACGGTTCCTATATTTCCAGAGCAGCGATCTTCATTACCACAAACGGGACTTTCCCGAGGATGTCCCGAGGATGACCTCGAGATCTTTGAATCTGGCTCCAAATTTGATGGTAGGAGCGATGTTGCGGGCTTTATGACTTGTCGGCAGGCTGCACGAAAAAGTCAGCGTTGGGTAGGCCATCCTAGCAGGCTTTAAAAATAGAAAATTTTAGGGTTAGCTATATGGCCAAAAACCTCGTAATCTTTAGTGCAAGTACTGAAAATAAAAGTTTGATCTGTAGACTGGGCGTATCTTAATTTATGGGTATTTAAAAAAAATAAGAGGTGTAAAATTTAATTAATGCAAGAAAGTTTCAACGTGCGCGCATCACAACAAGATTTGGTTTAATTTGTGGAATAGCAAATCAAATCTGGAAGGGAGATGTGAACTATTTTAGGACCCAATGCGGGACGCAATTAGTGGCAGAAAATGCCCAAGTGGAACTAATCCACCGACACACCTATTGGGGATCTGACCCCATATAAAAATTTAAAGAGTGTCCTTAATGGCCTTCTGAATCTGAACCCCTCTGTTAAAAAATGGTTGAACAGCTAGTCCTGAAGTCCAAGGAGTTGATTGTACCTTCCCAAGACAGAAATGGGTAAATTATGTCAACGGAAGAAGGGTAATTTGCTCCAAGAGGGGCATGACACATTACTGATGTGTGGAGATAATATTTCTTGATTTATATGGAGAGAAAAGCTTGTCCCCAGCGGAGTCGCCAGAAGCTGTGGGCACTATTTCGGGGGTTTATGGGGAGTTGCCCATAAGAAGCTGTCGGTCACTGAAATTGAAATCTCGTCGTCCTCTTCAGAAGGACGTTGAAGTATAAAATCAAACTGACCCCATTTTTTTCATAATTTAAAATTAAAGAGCACAGTACCTCAAATTTTGTATCTATCTCGAAGGATAAACACAAGACTTGAAGATGAGGCTCGATCAAATAAACTAAGGAAAGTATGATGTCCGTTTGGTCTGCGAAATTTTTGTATTTGCCGACAAGTTCTTCTATTTAATATAAAGGATTAAATAGGGTTTATATTAAGCTGGGTTCGAACAAGCTTTCTATAAGGGCAAGCCCCTATAGTTAATTATATCTTAAATGACCAAAGTCACTTAAGAAGACTCTCGATAAAAATCAGGAAATATTATCTTCAAGGAATTTGAAAGGGTAGGACTTTTCAATGAAATCGGACGTAGAGGTGTGAAAGGGGATTGGTTCAAATTTGGAACATTTTATTGTAGAATCCAAA
>NW_018232058.1:0-26977 GCF_001263595.1 Phalaenopsis equestris | reverse complement strand
TTTAGTTTTGGTTTTGGGCTTTGGTTTTGGTTAACATGCAAGTTTATGTTGTTTTCATACATGCAAGTATAAAAAAAGAACGTAAGCATAAAGAGAAGCATGTATGGAAAAGGCACAAGAAAGACGGTACTATAAACTGTAAAAGTGTACCTGACAAGTCTTCTCGTTCCACCACCTGAAACTTAAAAATGCACATGAGAACATTTATAAGGAGCAGGAAAAGTAAAGTTCTGGTGGTTTTCCTAACTCTATGTTGTATTTTGGTGAGTCCATAAAAGTTTAATTAAGGATGATTTCCTTAAGCAAAGTATATTAAGTTTAATAGACCTCTGAGGTATCCAACAAGTTAGGAGGAGGAAGCAGGTCCATGCCTCCCTCTTATCAACTGGTGAAAAGCCTCGAGTCCTTTTAAAATTATTATGTTGCTTGATGGTTCATCCTGAATACTACTAATGCTCAGTGAACATTGATGTCTTAATTATCCCTAAGAAAGGGGTAATTATCATTTATCATTTAATTTGAAAATTATGTGAGTAAATTTCCTTAAAGGGCAAGTTGGTGTAATCTGAAAACTTAGCCAATTTTTTAATTAGGCTTATTGGTGTTTCAAGGATGTTTGATTATGTTATATTTACTTTTATATTCCTCATTTAGTCAATTTTGATTTGGCCTAAGCCACCACTAAACCCTTTAGATCTAGGTAAGTGTCTTAATTAGTTTTGAAAAGGTTAAGCTTTAAGTGGTCATGATTCATAATTTGAATTTTTATTTGAAAATCAAAATAGGGGTATTAAATTGATTAATTATTAACTTCAAAAGTTATACCCCTAAGTCCTGGATCATTTAATTTTAATAAACTTCCAAGTTTTAATAATTTAGAAATTTATTAATTTAATTAAGAAAGTGAGATTGGTTTCTACCAATTAACCCCTTGTGTTCTAAACATCAAATAAATTGATTAAGATCAGAGGTTGCTCAATTCCCTTTTTGACTCAAGCCTAAATGCTACTTCATTCATGGGTTAATTAAGACATCAGATGAGAAAATGTGATTTTTCAAAATCTAATTTATTTTATATAAATATTTTCATGCAAAAATAGGATTTTTCAAAGAAAATTCCTAAGTTGACTAAGGCAAATTCTAATCCTTTGAAATTTTTACTAGAGGTAGACCTAGACTAGAGAAGCCTTTAGACCAAATTTCATTATTTTTTGAATTCTCTGTGATTTATTAAAACTATTTTAAATTCTTAGTTATTTAATAAAAATAAAATATTTTAAATGATGAAAATTAAGTTTTGTGTCTTCGAAAAATTACTCTAGAGTCAGAGAACCTAGAGGAGCAAATTTCATATTTTTCTAATTTTTCTTTGATTTATTGGAATTTTTTTAGTGAAAACTCATTTTTAGCCTTTAAAAAATTATTTTTAAGCTTCGAAATTCAATATCTTCATTTAGAAAATCAGAAAAAAATATGTTAATTGTTCCTAAGTGATTAAAAAGAAATTTTGAACATTTCCATGAATTTTGTTACTTTTGTGTTTTTTATGAATTTTTAAATATTTAAAATAGGCTAAAAATCAAATTTTTATTCTAAATATTATTTTCTTTTTATAAAATATCCTTGATCACAGAGAACTCAAAAAACTAAGTTTCATAAATTTTTGAGTTATATTTTGATTTTTAAAAATCTTTTAAGTGTCAAAAGTGGTATTTATCTTTAAAAATCAACTTAAGTTATCAAATGAACTCAAAATATTTTGAAGTTCTTATAGTGAGTTATCTGGATCATAAACCACAGTCGAGATCAAAAATCAAGTCATTTAAATTTATATATTTTCCAAAATTAATTATTTTAGTGATTTAGTGTTTGTAAAATTTAAGTGCATTTTAAATGACTTGACCAATGAGATTATTTCCAAAAGCTTCTCTGGTCATGGTGGACCTTCCAAAATTTTCTTAGAGTTTTCTAATCAATATGCTAACTTCAATGATTATTTTAAGAAAATAATGTGCAAGAACTTGAAAAATATGGATCTCTGTATAGGAACCTAGTTTGACTTTGGAAAAATCAGAGAATGTTTCTCTTGACAGAGGCTACAACATGCCAAAATTTCAAGCCAAGGTGATGTATCAATATGCATGGAGAATCAAATGATCCCAAATAGTATTTAATTAATTAAAAATACTTTATGCACCAAATGGACTTGATGTTTATTCCACATTGATTCACCATACAGTTAATGTTTTAAGCTCAAATAAATGGAGAATCAAAATAGGCTCGGGAGGAGGAGAAGTTTTATACCTTTGCTCTGAGAAGGGAGGCTTCAATTAGAGGTGTTCGACATGTTCGTTGGGGTTCAAGGAGGCTAGAGATTAAGCCTCTTACTGTGGTGAAAGGCCTAGGTATGAATTCAACTAAGCTCGATTTCAAGTGTTGGTCTAGTGCTATGGTGGAGGCTATTCCAGAGAGTAGTTTGGGGATTTTATGGGGCTTTGGCTTCTTTCTTGGTTGTGAAGGTGTGGGTAAAGTTAATTTGAGTTTTGTGGAGTGTGGAGGTGTAATGAGCTTTGTCCTGGTTTCCAGCAAGGTTTCGAGCTCAAAATTGAACTCTGACAGTGGAAATTGGTGAGGAAAAGTAGTTGAAATGCACTGAGGGGATCTTAGGGAAGCTATGTGGTCAATTTGGGGAGGTCTCTCTAAGAAATTTTTAGTAATTGCTTCAACGACCATGGAGGTGGCCTTTTATAAAAATGAGGTTATGGTGACTATCATGGCCAATTAGAGGGTGTAATGTGGTGCTTAGGTGGAGGGCACAAGAGTTTTACAATTCAATTTGGCCGAGCTGGCCTCTAGGTTTGATTTGGGTGAAGCTCCATGGGGGTGGCTCTCGGTTTTGAGCATTTTCGGCCACTAGGCCAGCCGGCCGGCCAGGGGCAGGTGGCTAGGAGATCAGGGAACCCATGGGAATATGTCACAGCAATTTAGTGTAATAATACCTAATTTTGGTAAGGATATCTTAAGCACATGCATTTTTGGAAATAATATCCCTTAATTTGGGGGACCTTTGGTCCATGACATGATTTAGGTGGTTTAATAGTATTTGTACTGGTCATTAGTCCAACTACTGTGATGGAGTTAATTTGGTGGATTTTTGGTGGTTAGGTCACATTTAGTGCATGGGTCCAAGTGGGTGCAAATGACCAAAACTTGGGTTTAGGCTAAGTTAGCCATGTCAATTGTCCCAATTAATTGTTGCATTTGGTGTAGATGATCTTAAGGAACAACTTTGGTGGAGTATGGAAGTGGTTTTTAGTTCAATTGAAGGGTCAATTTGAGGGAATTTTGAACTTTAATCAATTTTGTCATGTTGGGTTAGGCTTGGGTCTAGCTTTGGTTAGCCTTGGGCTAGGTTGAAATTGATTGTTTTAAATGGTCAATAGGGACCTCATGAAGAGTTTCCAACATGAATTTGATACCAATTTGGAGGTTAAGGAAATCAATTGGGTGAATTTTGGGGACTTAGCCAATTTGGGGCTAAATTTGGGAATTTTGGATTTGGGCCAAAACCAAATGGTTTTGAGGCTTCAACAAGGCCAATTGATGGTTGATTTTGATGTGTAGGAATGTTATGAAGATTTTTTAACATTAATTGGGGCTAATTGACTAGGCTGTAGGTTCGATTTGGTAAGATTAGGTCATATGGTCAAAATTGGGGTTTTGACCTAAATCAAAATTGGGCTCAAATCAATGGCCAATTAAGCTTGGACTTGGTTTATTTTGGTCATATCAAAATTAAATTTGAGTTTAGTATTGAAATTGGGGTCAATTGATATCAAATTGATGGACATTTGAGTTAGATTTGGGGAAATTTGGGTCTTTAAAGGCAAATTTGGGGATTTTGGTTAAAGATGGTCAAATTGGCCAAATTGGGTCATGTGGTAGTGAGTGCCTCAGCTCCATACCAACACCCAGGGTCAATTTTATGGTTCAACAGTCCTAAGGGTGACTCATCTTGAGTTTCCCCCAAAGTGACCCCACCTACTAAGTATTTAGAAGTTGAGACCAACATGTAGAACTTCAACTTGAGTAGAGCAGAGTTTGGAATTTCTAGTGGCGAGGGTGCCTTTTCTAGTTTTCTAAGAATAGTCAATAGGAAAATCTTATGGCTAGACCTTAGGTTACTAAAGAGGAAAAAACTAAACCTCAACTAAAAATAAGGTCAACAGTGAGTAGTTATTATTTTTTGTGATAGTAATTGTGTTAATTGTGTTGTTTATTGTAGTTAGTTAGTCTATGTTGAACTTAATTATGGATCTAGTGAAGGTTTAGAATATAGCTAACTTGTTACTTAAAAGCTGCATGTTTAAAATTTTCAATTTACTATCAAATATTTTTATTTATGTTGTAGTTATGTATGTTTGTTAGTGTGTTTGTTTACTTTTATGTTATACTCCACTGCATAGAAGCCTAATGAATCTTTATATGTTAAGTAAATTAAAATTTGATCAATTTAATTTTTACTCCTGTTTTTAATTTTTGTACTTGCATATTTAGGATGTAAAAATTCCTATTTGCGTGTTGTTTTTAGTTTCATTCCTACTTATTTAAATATGTTACTAAAATTTTTTATTCTATTAAAAATTTAAATTTGGGGAAGGAATTAAAAATTTTCTAAAGACTTGAAATTTATTTGTTCTCAAATGTATTTCAAATAATTTTGATTTTGATTTAAAGAAAAATGATCATGTATATGAAGTTATATTAGGGAAGTAAAATTTTGAGTATAGAAATGAGTAAGAGAATTTAGTTAAAATTTATAGTATTGAAGAAAAACTTAAAGTTAAAACATTTTAGTGTGGAAATGATAAGTATCGTGTAACTATCTTTAGTAGGAGAAATTATATTTTTGATTAATGTAGAAGAGTTAGACTTTTATTTTCAAATCTTAAATTTCCTTTATAGAAAATAATTTTCAAAACTATTATTATCTTTATAAATAAAAGAAATATATCAACTCTTTGCTTTATGGAAAGAATAGTGGAATTTAAATAAAAGAAATATATCAACTCTTTGCTTTAGGATAGGAATAGTAGAATTCAAAATCATTAAAGACCTATCCAGATATAGTAATCCTTGCCTGAAAAGAAGAAAAGAAAAAAAAAAGGGAAGAGAAAAAGAAGGAGAAAAGAAAAAGAAAAGAGAAGAAAGTTGAAAAGGGGACGAAAAGCTTGAGGATTAATGCCTAATCAAAAATTGGTTCCACATCTGATCTTTTTAAAGTATAAGACTTGAGAAACTCTTAAGCTTAAGGATATAATATGATAACTAAAATTATACTTACTAAACTTTTTTAAAGTGGAGATGATAAAAAGCCCAAATTCTATATTTGGAGAATTTACAATATTTCTGAACTAGATAGAAACTCATATTTTCATATTTGTTAACATTAAAATTTCTAAACTTTAAGTTGGTCTCATTTACTAATATTTTTTCTAAATTAGACTACTATATTTCTATATCAAAATTTTAGGAACTCCTAAAGAAACTCATATACATCATATTCCTTTTTTGTTTTTAAAGATTGAAGGGTCACTTGAGGATAAGTAACATTTTAAGTTTGGGAGATTTTGAAACACCTAAAATATATTTTTATACACATTTTTAGACTTATTTTTTGCATATTGCACTTTAATGAAAGGTATTTGTGTGGTTTTCTTTCAGGTACCATCAAATGGATGAAAAATGGGAAAAGGAGTGAAAAGAGGTCAAATTTGGAGTAACAATGAAGAAGGTGCAAAACTGAACTGAGGCGCCTAAGCGCCCAGGACTGACACCTATGTGTCAGTTATACAGAGAGAGTCATGCCTTAGCTCCAAGTACACCGTGCTTAAGCACCAAAAGTAGTTATTTGATGATTAATTGAATTTGGATGAATTTTTGATGAATTTTTTGAAGCAACCCTTGATTAAAACATGGGAAATAGTCCATGAACACGAAAATTCATTCAAATGGCTTCTAAAAGCAGGAACTACTAGAAGATTCATTGAATGGAGACACATTTTGAAGAGACACCAAGAAACCTTTTGGATTTCTATAAGATAGACTTGAATCATAAAAAAAATAAAGGGTCAGCCATCATCCATCCAAGTAAATGCTGCCACCACCATCAACTAGTTTTCTTTTATATTGAGTTTTAGTTTGTATTGTGAATGAAGGAAGAGAATTCAAAAGAACTTCTAGAAATTTTGTGGAGATGATTTGAGATAAGTGTTTATCTTTGTGGCTACATTTGGTTTTATTTAGATTTATTATTTGTGTGACATGATTTTACTTTTAAACGTAAGTGTGGATGTGTTTTTTCTATGAATTCTGTGTAGTTTTCTTTATCTTTTTCCTTAAAATGTTTTTCCTTAAAATGATAAGTGATTAAGTATTGAAAGGAAGTTGTGTGAAGGATTAGACTTCAATGATGGAAGAATTTGTGTTGATTTGAAACCTTGTACTTCATTTACTTCTTAATTTGACCAATTAAGATGTTAACATTTGTTGTGAAAACATGTAAGATCTGAGATGGTATTGTCTCAGTCAACAAATGATAATAATCACATTTTGTTTCATGGATGATAATGTAGTTCATTGGAGTTGAGTGCAAATAAAAAGGGAAATAAACTTTGAAGGGCTTATAATTGGAGGCCCCCAATTTGATTTACGATTTTAGATTTTGATACGAGATGTTAGGTCCTAGGTGGCGGGAGAAGAGGGAACCCTAGAGTGACAGATAATATCTTCCTTACCTAACCGGTCTTCATGGCTATTCAAACTATAAATTAACCAATGTTCTTTATAACATTTCTAGTAAGGGTTAAGAATATTATTGCTCCTATTTGGCACAAAATAATTAGTATACTTCCACAACAGAAGTTCTATACTTATTACTGATTCATGATATGGAAAAAGATATTTTATTTATATTGTCTTCATCTTGCAAGTATTTATTTAAGTTAATTGGTTGTTTACTTTAGTTTAATATATCAGAAATTACGAAAAGAATCGAACTTTCATTCTTATTTTAGCATCTTGAGTTTAGGTAAAAATATTTTGCTAATTAAAATTTGGTTATCTAATTTATCCTATTTTACAAAGTGCATATTGTCAGTTTTCCCTATGTTCTCATTATGGGTTCGAAATTCGGGGCTTAATTAAAAAGTCTTATATTACTTTATAATGATATGTATACTTGCATAATATCTCATATTTAATTATTATTATAATTGTATTCTTCGTTGCTTCATAGTGGACAATCTACCTAGTTTTTCCTTTGGATCAAGTTTTTAGCTTTATTGCAAAGTAGGAATCAATATTAAGAATATTAAGCATATAATTGCATACATCGTATTTTACATCAATATAGAAAGTCAGGATCAATTGCCTGTTATAATTTCCTCAAAATTACTACAAAAGAACAAATGAGTTTAACGAAAACTTTGAAGAGTTACAAGAAAGCCTTTGGATGGTCAATTGCTGATATAAAAGGAATTAGTCTTCAATTTATATGCATATAATTCATATGGAAGAGAACTACAAACCCAGGGCTGATCCTTAAAGGAGATTAAATCCAGTTATGAATGAAGTTTCTAAGAAAGAAATTTTAAAGTTGTTAGATGCTAGATTTATCTACCCTATTTCAGATAGTGCATGGGTTAGTTTTTTTCACTGCGTTCCTAAGAAAAGAGGAGTGACTTTAACTATGAATGAGCATAACAAATTAATACCAACAAGATAAGTCACAGGATAGCGAATATGCATAGATTATAGAAATTAAATCTCGCCACAAGGAAAGATCATTTTATACTACCCTTTCTAGATCAAATGTTGGATAGACTAGCTAGGCATAAATACTTTTCTTTTCTGGATGGTTATATTGGTTATCACCAAATACAAATAGCTCATGGGGACCAAGAGAAAACAACTTTTACCAGTCCTTATGGTACATTTGCTTGGTTTATGTAATGCACCTATTACATTTCAAAGATGTATGATGAATATTTTTTTGTGATTTAATTGAGAAAGTAATTGAAGTTTTTTTGAATGATTTTTCAGTGTTTGGAACTTCATTTGAATCATGTTTAGAATATTTATCAAAAGTTCTTAAGCACTGTGAAGAAACAAATTTGGTCCTTAACTAGGAAAAGTGTCAATTTATGGTAGCAGGAGGAATTGTTTCGGGACATCAGATTTTAAAAAATGGTATGGAAGTAGGCCCTGCAAAAAGTTAAGTAATTGCTAATTTACCTTGCCTAATAAGTATAAAGAAAATTAGGAGTTGTTTAGGACATGCTGGATTCTACAAGCAGAATATTAAAGACTTTTCAAAAATTATTAAGACTCTATGCCATTTACTTGAAAAATATGTACTATTTAATTTTGATAAAGAGTGTCTTAACAATTCTGAATTATTAAAAGAAAAATTAGTCACTGCACCAATTATTATTTCACTAGATTGGGAAAAATCTTTTGAATTAATGTGTGATGCAAGTGATTATGCTATTTGAGTTGTTTTAGGACAAAAGCATGATAAAATTTTTAATGTAATCTACTATGCTAGTAGAAATTTTAATGAAGCTCAAATCAATTATACCATAATTGAGAAAGAGTTATTACCAGTAGTATATGCTTTTGATAAATTTAGATCATAATTAATTGGAACTAGCTGTACTTTGCATACTGAACATTCTGCTATTAAGTATTTAATTAAAAAGAATGACGCAAAACCAAGACTTTTAAGATGGAATTTTCTTTTGCAAGAATTTAACTTTGATATAGTAGATAAGAAGGGAGTTGAGAATCAAATTTTTTATCATCTTTCCAGGCTTGAATGAGAAAAACCACTCAGTTTTAAAAAAGAGTTTATGAAATTTTTTTAGATGAAGAATTGTTCAATATTAATGAGTGGTGTGTTCTATGGTATGCCGACATTGTGAATTTCATTGATAGTGATATTATACCCTATGGATCGACATACCAACAAAAGAGAAAATTTTTATCTGAAGTTAAGAATTATTTTTAGAATGACCCGACTTTATATAAACAAGGAAAGGATCTTATTATTTGAAGATATGTGCCTTTAGAAGAACCTTATGAAATTATCCAAAAAAATCATAATTTTGATTTTGGGGGACATTTTGGTGTTAATAAAACAACATATAAAATTTTGCAATATGGATTTTATTGGTCTGCAATCTTTAGAGAAGTTAACACTTATTTCAAAACTTGTGATTGATGTAAAAAGCAAGCAATATTTCTAGGAGGAATGAGATGCCTCTCAATTATATGTTAGAAGTTGAGATATTTGATGTTTTGAGATAATATGTTAGAAGTTGAGATATTTGATGTTCGGGGATTAGATTTCATGAGACCATTTATTCCATCTTTCAGAAATTTATATATATTATTGGTAGTTGATTATGTATCCAAATGGATAGAAGTTGTTGCTTTACCTTTGTTGCTTTACCTTGATGCGTTGCTTTACCTTGATGCGATGCTCAAAGTGTTACAAAATTTTTAAAAACGAACATATTTTATAGATTTGATATGCTGGGAGTGAGCATAATTGATGGGGGAAGTCATTTTAAAAATTTAATAATGGAGAAGTTATTAAAGAAATGCCATATTAACCATCGAATTGCTACCACTTATCATCATCAGATAAGTGGTTCGACTGAATTATCCAATCATGAAATGAAAAGAATATTGGAAAAATCTATGAGTCAAACCAAAATGAATTGGTTAGTTAAACTTGACTATGCTTTGTGGGCTTATAAGACTGCATACAAAACTTCTAAAAGAATGACTCCATACAAGCTAATATTTAGGAAAGCTTCTCATTTACCAATTGAACTTGAGCATAAAGCTTATTGGGCTATTAAATAATTTAATTATAATTTAAAGGATGTTGTTAAAAAAAGACTATTGCAATTGAATGAGCTTGAAGAGATAAGGAATGAATCTTATGAAAGTGCTAAGATTTACAAAGAAAAGATGAGGAAGTGGCATGATGGGAGGATTCTTACTAAGAATTTTGAGCTAGAGCAACAAGTTTTGCTTTATAATGTAAGGTTAAGATTATTTATAGGCAAATTCAAGTCCAGGTGGATGGACCTATTTGCTGTGATGATAATTTATCCCTATGAAGTTGTGGATATCAAAGATCCTAACACTGATAAAATATTCAAAGTGAATTATCACAGGCTGAAACTCTAGTTTTTTAGGTGACCAACTTAAATTGAACAATCTTATGTTGTTGGGTCAACAAGAATAAGCATTAAGTACGTCTATCTGGCGACGTTAAACCAAGCACTCTGTGGGAGGCAACCCATAGTTATATGTGTGTTTATTTTGAATGTTAAGTTATTTTATTTAATTTAGAAAATTTTGGTAGTTTTTTTAATATATAATGATTTAGTGATTATTCTAAAACCTTAAAATATGACTTAGACATGTTAGAACGAGTATTTTAACGTTAAGTTGACCTATGTTAAATTGAGCACTGCCGCTTAAGCGCCAATATTCGACATTTAAGCGCAGAAGTTTAAGACATGTGTAAATTTTGGTTTCTAGAAGTTTTAACAGTGATTTGGTTAGCTTTAACATGGAATAGCAGTTTGGAGACGTGCTTAAGAGTTAAAAGGGGTTTTGGAGCCTATAAATAGAAGGGGTATGTAAGGATTTATACCACAATTCAATTATAACCCTATATTCTAAGTGAGAAGAGAATGTTTTGAAAGATGTCATCTTGAGAGGGTGATTTGAAGAAAAAGGAGGAAGTAATGAGAAAAAAGTTTGTTAGTTAGAGTGCGCAAGAGTTCTACAATGGCTTCCTCTCCGTTAGTATTAAAGGAGCAGAGAAAATCACTAAAATTGAGGCTGACGTGGCTTCAATTGAAGCAAAAGTGATGGAAGTAAACATACATCTTGATTATATGGGATGACAACTCAAGATGCAGTTTAGCAATACCAGTTTTATAGAAGAAGCGGATAAGGCTAAGTATCTAAAGAACAAATGTATTGAAGATGATTCAACCAGAGTTATTAAGCACCATCCGTTTTATCAGATTTACATTCGAAATGCTAAAGGAGAGACTAATGGTAGGCCAGGATTCATTCCACCAAATGGAGAGTGGAATTAAGTTCTTTGTTTAGTGTTTGTTTGTTAATTTTAAGTGTGTTTAGTGTGTTTTTATTGTTAATATTGGCTAGTTTTTGTGTTAGAAATATTCTCATTAAAGAATATTTTTATTGAGGATCTATGTATTTAAAATATTTAAAATTGTTCGTGAATGATCATAAGTGTTTATTTGTGTGAAATTTTGTGTTATTTAGTGTTGAATTGAATTAGTTAAGATTGAATTAGTTAAGATTGGTGGAATCTTGAGAAAGAGAAGACTTAAAAGGGAAGAAAATTGTTACTAAAGAGTTATGAGACTAGAAGTGCATTTTATTTAAAACCAAAAAATCAAAATTTGTGAACTGGGGCCTAAGTGCCAAGACCTTGCGCTTAAGCACTGCCTAAACCGAGAGACGGGCGCCCAAGCACCAAACCATTTGCGCTTAAGCACTGGTTCACAAAAATCTATTTGAGAATGGTTTAAAGTGACAAATTAGTCTGAAAATCTCCATTTCTTTCGCTCGATGTCGTCCATACCTCTTGAGTTCGTGATTTTGAGATTAGGGCATCATCTAATTCGAAGATTTCTGGTGGTTTGGAGAAAAAATTGTTAAATTTGATCTTCTTGAGGTAAGAGCTTGACTTTTATATAAAAATTGTTATTTTGACCATGTATTTTGAGTAAATTTTGGATTTTGCAAAAAATCACTATTCATGGTTAAATTTGAGAAAAAGCTATGAAAAGTACATAGATTTGGTAGTTTAAGCTCTTAGAGTTAAATTTGGAATTTGTTGTGAATTTTATGTGATGTTTAGAAATGGCACCAAGGATGAAAACGAGTAAGGGAAAGACACAATTTTATTCAAGCATGTTTGCAAGTGCGAGAGCTTAGGATCAATGCAATGATGCACTGCAATTGAGAAAGTTGATCCCTGAGCATTGTTTCAAGAGTCAGGAGGAGCTATAGAGGATTTGATTGTTCATTGCAAGTGGGAACGGTTTTGTTGTTTTTATGTTGTGGCATTTATTCTGTTGTTCGGGAGTTTTATGCAAATCTCCCCTACGCTGAAGGAGTCATGGTTAGAGGAAAGACAATGTCTTTTTCATCTGATGTAATAAATCAGTTTTTATTTGAACTATAGCCCAACTAAGGAGAAGTTAGACGAGATTATTTCATCGTTGATTGGAAGAAGAGGGTTATAGAAAATTACTATTGAAAGAAGATTCAACTTCCTCACTTCAAAGTTAGATACCCCGTCAAAGACATGACACTATTTCATTTATGCTTGTCTGTTGCCTACTAATCATCTAGTGAAGTGACCAGTGATCAAGCAACTTTGAACTATTGTATTCAGTTGTTCAAGCCCATCAACATTGGAGCTTTGATTCATAGTGTTATTACTAGTTCTACGATCATTGCCACTACTACAGGTTTAAGATTCACATCCTTGATCTTTTCATTATGCGAGCCGGTTGGAGTTAGATTTCATAGGTTTCCATCGGTGGGGGGAGTTATCGCAGCCACTCAAGCCTAGTACTAGTGTGAATGTAAAGTATTATTGACATCATTCTATTTTTGGCTGGAGAGGTGGATTTTCTAGTAGTTCAGCTATTTCGACATCTCAAGATTCCACTTTACGTGTTTGTACATCACAGAGTCAGACTTTTGGATCCGATTCTCAGTCACAACT
This sequence comes from Phalaenopsis equestris, assembly GCF_001263595.1. Classification (NCBI taxonomy): domain Eukaryota; kingdom Viridiplantae; phylum Streptophyta; class Magnoliopsida; order Asparagales; family Orchidaceae; genus Phalaenopsis; species Phalaenopsis equestris. The sequence goes on along the minus strand of NW_018232058.1, from coordinate 14,118 downwards.
ACAGTAGAGGATATTGAATAATGTCATTTAAATCACTAAAAAGGTATTAAATTTAGAAAATTTGCAGAGCATATAGATGGATATATGAGGGGACGTAGTGCTTATGGGGAAGAATTTCACTCATGTATGGAAAACCTCATGAGAGGTAAACAGAGTGTAGGTTTCCGTCAATACCCAAGTTATCCATCATATGAGCCTACAACTACATGGCATAGTGATGAGAGTGATGTTGAGGAAGAGGATGATTAGACTAGTTCTATAGTTTAATTTAGTTTTTTTTCTTATGTATTGTTGTGAATTGTTTATGGTGCATTTATACTGTACTTTTGTTGTGTTTTGAGTTAAATTTTTTGAGATTGTTATTTCTATGCGTGTTTTTTTTGTTAGACGCTGATGTGATGTGTTTATGTTTTTGTGAGTAGTTATTATGTTTTTGTGGTAGTAATTGTGTTGTTTAATGTATTTATTTAGTCTATGTTGAACTTAATTCTAAATCTTAGGAAGGTTTAGAATATTCCTAATTTTGACTTAAAAACTTCATGTTAAAAAAATTTCAAATTACTACCAGATATTTCTCTTTATATTGCAGTTATATTGCAGTTATGTATGTTGTATGTTTGTTAGTGTGTTTGTTTGGTTTTATGTTATCCTCCACTGCATAGAAGTCTAATGAATCTCCATTTTTAAGAAATTAAAATTTAATCAAAATTTAATTTTTACTCTTATTTTTTATTTTTTGTACTTGTATCTTTAGGATGTAAAAATTCTTTCTAGTATGTTATTTTTAGTTTTCATTCCCTCCAATATTTATATATGATGTTAAGATATTTTAATTTATTAAAAATTTAAGTTTGGTGGGGGGGATGAAAAGTTTTCTAAAAACTTGAAATTTATTTGTTCTCTAATGTACTTCAGAATAAATTTGATTTTGATTTGAAGAAAAATCATCTTGTATATGAAGTTATATTAATATAAAAATGAGTAAGAGAATTTAGTTAAAATTTATAATAATGAAGAAAAACTTAAAGTTAAAAATTTTTAGTGTGGAAATAAATAAATATTATGTAACTATATTTAGTAAGAGAAATTGTATTTTTGAAAAATGTAGAAGATTTAGACTTTATTTTCAAAACATAAAATTCTTTTGTTGAACGTAATTTTCAAAAACTATTATTATGTTTTTAGGTAAAAGAAATATATCAACTCTTTGCTTTAAGAAAGGAAGATTGGAATTCAAAATCATTAAAGGCCTATCCAGATATGGTAATTCTTGCCAGAAAAAGAAAAGGAAAAGATAAAAGAAAAAGAAAAGTAAAGAGAAAATAAAAAGAAAAGAAAAGAAAGTTCAAAAGGAGATGAGAAGCTTGAGGATTAGTGCCTAATCAAAAATTGGTTCCACATCTGATCTTTTTATGATCTTTTTAAAGTATAAAGTATAAGACTTGAGAAACTTTTTAGCTTAAGGATATAATATAGTAAGTAAGATTATGCTTGATAAAATTTTTTAAGTGGAGATGATATAAAGCCTAAACTCTATTTCTAGAAAATCTACAATATTTCTGAAGAACTCATATTTTTAAACTTCTTTACATTAAAAATTTCAAAACTCTAAGTTGGTCTCATTTACTAATACTTTTTCTAAATTGGACTACTATATTTCTACATCAAAATTTTAAAACTTCTAAGGAAACTCATATGCATAATTTACTTATTTAGTTTTTAAGGGATTGAAGTGTCACTTGAGGATAAGTAACATTTTAATTTTGGGGGATTTTGATACACCTAAAGTATAAAGTTTTTTTCTGCACATTTTAATACCTATTATTGAGACATTGAACTTTAATGAAAGGTATTTGTGTGTTTTTATTTCAGGTACAATCAAATGGATGAAAAATAGTAAAAGGTGAAAAAAAGAATCAAATTTGGAGCAAAAATGAAGAAGGTGCAAGAAAATGAAATGAGGCGCCTAATTGCCCAGGACTGACACTTACACGCCAAATAAAAATAGAGAGAGTTGTGCCTAAGCATTAGGTATCGCGGGCTTAAGCGCCAGAAGTAGTTATTTGATGATTTATTGAATTTGGACAAATTTTTAAAAAGTTTCTTGAAGCAACCCAACCCTTAGTAAAAACATGGGAAATAGTTCATGGACACAAAAATTAATTCAATTGGCTTTTGAAAGGAGGCAACTTGTAGAAGATTCATTGAATGGAAACACATTTTGAAGAGACAACAAGGCACCCCTTGGATTTTATTAAAGAGGACTTGGATCATCAAAGGAAAGAGGTTAGTCAATCATCCATCCATCCAAAGTAATTGTCGTTGCCGCCGCTCATCTTTTATTTTGATTTTGAGTTTTAGGTTGTATTGTTAGTGAATGAAGATAACTCAAAGGAACTTCATGACAATTGGTGGAGGAATTTGAGATAATTATTTTTCTTTGTGACTACATTTAGTTTTAATTTAGAGTTTTTGTTTCTGTGCATGATTTCTACTTTTAAACTCAAGTGTGGTTGTGTTTTCTCCATGAATTCTGAGTAGTTTTCTTTATCTTTTTTCTTAAAATGATAGGTGATTAAGTATTGAAAGGAAGTTGGGTGAAGTATTAGACTTTAATGCTGGAAGTTGTGATGATTTTAAACCTTTTGCATCATTTATTTCTTGATTTGGCCAATTATAATGTTAATACCTATTGTGAGAACATGTAAGATTTGAGAAGGTATTGTCTTAGTCAACAAATGCTAAGAATCACATTTGATTTCATGGATGAGAATGTAGTTCATGGGGTTGAGTGCGAATAAATATGAAAATAAACTTTCAAGGTTGTAGAATTAGTGGACTTTAGAGTGACAGGATAAAACCCCCAATTTGATTTATAGTTTTAGGTTCTGATACGAGATGTTAGCCCCCAAGTAGAGAGATGAGAGGCAACTTTAGAGTGAGAGCTAGTATCTTCCATACCTAATCCATCTTAAGGCTATTCAAACTATAGATTAGCCAATGTTCTTTATAACATCTCTAGTAAGAGTAAGAATACTATTTCTCCTATTTGACACAACACAATTAGAATACTTCCACAACAAAATTTCTATACTTGTTACTAATGCAAAAAAGGAATAATTTATTTTATTTATATTGCTTTCAAATTGAAAGTATTTAGTAAAGTAAATTAGTTGCTTACTTTATTTTTAATTATAAAAAAATACAAAAAGACCAGAATTTTCATTCCTATTATAGCATCTAGAGTTTAAGTAAGAACACTTTGCTAAGTAAAATTTTGTTATCTAATTTCTTTTTTTTTGTAAGTTTCATATTGTTAGTTTTCCCTGTGGGTTTAATATTTGGGGATTCATCAAAATCTCCTATATTACTTGATAATGATACATATACTTGATTAGTATCCCATATTAAATATTATAACTATATTCTTATTTGCTTCATATTGAAAAATTTACCTAGCTTTTGTTTGGGATAAAGTTTTTGGTTTTGTTGCAAAGTATGAATAATTCTTAAGAAAATTAAACATACAATCACATACATCACATTTTAAATCTATAAAGAGAATCGAGATCATAGCCTAGGAACCGACCATAAGGGATGATTGGGTTCACCATCCAGGCAGTCCTTGCATGGCTTGTGGAGAAATAATTAATGGAGGACCGTTGTCTCATAAATTGTTGGCTTGGTGCTTGGAAGATATCAAGAATTGCTTTTTTGAGTCAGCTAAGATTCCTTAAGAGGATGAATACATGAGTTGCAGGCTTATGTGAAGAAAATTGGGGTAGGAGATATAGAGTTTTTCTTTGAGCAGTCAAAAGTTTTGGATTATTCCCTCATACAAAGAGCTCAAGTCGAGATGAATCCAATGACCCAATTTAATTTTAGGGGACAAATTTTTTACCTGAGGGTACTTTGGAAGAGACTTCTCTTAGTAGAGGTGATCGATAAGAATCTTGTAAAGTACTCACTCTCAGATAAATTTCTAATGTCAAGTTTTAGAATTTTTTTTAACTTCTCAAATGTTCATTTCATATGATATTTATTTTTGCGTATTTTTGAAATTGATTTATGTTTATGTTCCACTTCTTCTATTACTCTATATATGAGGGTTATCGGTTGGATTGACCCTACACTTTTACTTCCTTGTTCTTCTTGCTTCTCTTAGCTTTCTTATTTTTTATTCTTCTATTCTTTGTGTTCTATTCACATGGCTCAAAAATATTCTACGCAATCCTTTGGGTCGGTCATCCTGGATCATCGATGACACTAGGGGAGGTAGCCTGACTACAAGAGACCTCTATCTTTGGTTCTGTCATAAAGTTTCAAGCCATTAAGGAGAACGATCGATCAATGTGCCAGTTCAATAATGATCTAACTTTTTATCGACATCAATTTTGATTTATTTTTCAGTTGTATTTTTAGTGAGAGATGTAAGCTTTTAACAATTATGAGGTCATCCCCGTTTGATATCTGCTCAATTTCATCATCTTCAATATAATGTGTCATCTTCTGCCATTGAGCTAAAGTTTCATGGATGACAAATCTTTCTACTTATATTCTCTCCTTATGGGTAGACCCAGAGGGCTATGCATAGTTTACCTTGGAAGGCATGTTCCAAAAGTTGGGATTGGATAATAAAATAAAAGACTAGAAATCGAGCTTTTGTCTCCACTCTTCTTCTAAAAGTCGGGACATTGAACATTCATTCTAGAGGCGCTACCGACAAAAAAGAGTAATATGTTGTCAGATTAAGTCTAGGATGAAGGAGCAGAGGTTAAATGATAAAAACTTCTAAAAACTAGGTATTGCTGCCTCATAAATTCAAGCGAGTGGCAAAGGAACACTGGGCAACCAAGAATGATTCAGAGGTTGAATTGGAGTTGGCGACTGCCACTTGAGCGTTAAGAAAAAAACCAAACCTATTACTCAAGCAAACCTGCCTGCCCAAAGTTGTTCTAGTGGATGTCCGTGTTAGAGAAAATATTGAAGGTGTTGAATTTATTTATTTTGTATCTGACTCTTCCTTTATAATTCAATAAATCACAACTAGTTAATTAATTTTTATTAAGAGAAAAGTTTATGCTTCACTTCAAACTAAAATTTCTTTATCAGTTGCAAGTCCCTTAGATGCTTGGAACCAAGAAACTAATCGAACATTGAACCGGTTGGAATTGAATTGTGTTTAAGAGAGACCTCAAAATAAAGACCAGAAGCAAGGTAAGTATCCCTTGGTTAACCGCTCTAAACTTCATTGAGTTATCATAGAGGGGCAAAGCCAAATAACCATCTCCCATTGCCCCATCTAAATTTGTGCCCAAGCCAGAACATGAGCTAGAATTTAAGCCAGCTCCTTAAGAAAAAGATTTGTGCCATTGAAAAGGGAAAGCATCTGCCACTAGTTTGAGTGTGTCACCTCTTTTACCACCCCAAAAGAAGCGATGGGATCCTGACACACCTAAAAATGTGCTATATTTTTATATACATTTTATGTTTATTTTAAATGATATTACACTTTAGTGAAAGGTATTTTGTGTGTTTTTGCTTTCAGGTACAAGAGATGGAGTTTTGAATAGAAAGGAGTGAAGACAGAGAAAAACATGGTCAAATAGAGCAAAGAAGAATAAAGTGAAATGGCGCCTAGGCGCTAACTTCTAGCGCCTAAGTTTCAAACCCTATACGCTGAAACAGAGAGTCTGATGCCACAACAGATGGACTGGTGGCTAGGTGCCACAAAGCTATTTTAGGCTTCTAGAAGACCAGCACCGAGGTGCTAGAATCATTTTTTTTACAAAAAATACAATGTATTTTGATGAACTTTGAAGGCACATCTGAAGTGACTCTTAGGGGGTTTTGAGGGATATATTAAAGAAGGCTGAGTGGTTGTAGATAGCAGTAGGAAAAATAGATTTCTGCCATTTTTGGGAGAGTAGAGAGGAGATTTTGAGAGTTTGCAAGGGATTTCATTAGCATTGCATGGATCAGTAGGAGACTTTGTTGCAGGGATTTTCATTTTTTTATAGAGGAGAAAACTAATTACTCTATTGTTCATTATCTTGGATTTTTTGTGAACACTTATTTAGTAGATTTGTTTTGATTTAAAGACATTTTTTTGTTGTGTATGACACATTCTTTTTGAAGTAGAATTTATGTACTTTTCTTTTGCTTTGAATTGGATGAATGTTTAGGAAGTTATAATGCATATTAGAATATGTTTTTCATATCAAAGTGATGGTTTTTATTTCGTTCTTCATTTACATATTTATTCTAGCCAATTGATATGTTAAAGTTTGCTGTAAACTATAAGATCCGAGAGTGCTATGGCTTTAAAAACTAGGAGGAATGATCCACCTTAAAATTACCTATTTTTAGTGCTATTTTATGATCATTTTAGGCATATTTTTAGTGATATTGTACTTTAAAGGAAGGTATCTTGCAAGTTTTTGATTTCAAGTGCATGGAATGGAGATTTGGAGATACTGAGGGAAAAATAAGCATAAGTGGTGCAAAATGGTATGGTGACATATTGTCGTCCCTTAGTATTATTGAGCCATAGACGTGGGTAACGGGCGCTATGGCATCTAGACTGACACTATAACACCAATAACTACCCTTCTAGAAGATCCAATGAATTTGACCAAATTTTGAAGGGGTTTTTGAAATAACCCATGGTTATTTTCAGAGATCTATTAATATGGAAAAAAAAGACAAAATAGAGGACTTTATGGTGGCTTTTACAGTCCCACTTTAGAGTTTAACTGTATGTTTTAGTGTATCTTGTGTTGTAAGAGTAAGAGTTTATAAATTTCTTCAAGGAGACTCAAGAATTTGTGTTGGGGAGAACACATAAGGTAATTTATATTTAATTTTATGTTTTTGTTTCTAAGACTTGGATTTCAATACAAATTTTGTGTTTTTATTTTATTCTACACAAATTTTGAGTAGTTCCCTTCCTTTCTAGTAATTTTATGTTTTTGTTTCTAAGACTTGGATTTCAGTACAAATTTTGTGTTTTTATTTTATTCTACAAGAATTTTGAGTAGTTCCCTTCCTTTCTAGTTGCTATGGGAATTAATCTTGTGGGATGAGAATGATTTAAAGATTTTTGGTTTCTTTTAAAAGTTGTTTGGACATTTTCATCGATTCTTCATTTACATTACAATTTGGCCACTTGTGAGTAACTTCGTTGAGAAACATAAGGACCTGGGAGGGCTATGATTTCACCAAATTAGTGAATGTCACACTTCATTCTAAGCAGAGCAGTTGTGATCACCTAAAGTGGAGTAAAAATAGGTAGGGAGGTAAGTTTTGATGGGCGTAGAATTGATGTTTCTAGGGTGACAAACTAGATTCTTTTTCAAATTCAGTTTAGAGTTTGGATCATAAGGGTCCCTAGTAGGTCCTACAGAGAGGGCACAATGGGTAATTTAGAGGTGAGAGGCCAGAATCTACTCATCACTACTACACAAACTGATTAAAAACTCAAATTTAGCCAATGTTCTTTGCTAGCACCAGGAGAGGGTAAAGAATAAGAATGCACTTATTTGTCACAATACATCGCCAGAATTTTATTCATTCAAATCCTACATAGATTATTATCTCATTACAAGGGAAAATATCCTTACGTATTATTCAAACTCATTAGAGTTAATTTTATTAAGCTGTTAGTTATAGTTGTTTTTATCTGGTTTAATGTAGTCTTAACAATTTCTATCATTTCATTTTCATTTAAATCTACAATACAGATAGAATTTGCATATTAGAGTTTAGCAAGCAAATTTAAATAGTTCAACTATCCTCGTGGGATTGATATTGGAGATTTTTAGAAAATTCCTATATTACTTGAAACTATACGTATTCTTGCGTAGTACTTCTAGTGTGAAGTATTAATATTTGTTTTTCATATCATTACATTTATTCACACTAGCCGCTAAATATAATTTGGTTCAAGATTTTAATAATATTATGGAGATTAAAAATACAATAATTGCAATTCAAGTCAAGTTTTTAGTATCGTTGTCGGAGATAGGTAACGTAAACTTTTAAATTTGGAAAGTAAATTTTTTTACCAATTAAAAAGTTAAAATACCCGAAAATTATTAGAAAAAATTAGAAAAACTGAAAAATTTTAAAATTCAAAAAATTATTAAAAAAATGAGAAGAAAATTATTATAAATTCTTTTTCATTTTGTTGTGATATTTTAATTTCTGAATTTTATTATTTATATGTGTAGTTTGAGATCTAAAGGATTAGTGCCCTACAATTTTGAATTACAATGTACTATAAGAAAAATTCTTAAACAAGGAAGACTTCATAATTTTTAAGATATGGTGAACACTTCACAAGAAAATATTGAAATTTTACAAAAACCTTTAAGGGATTATGCAAACCCTACGACACATGAAATTCACTTAAGTATGAAACTCTTTAAGTTGAGTTTAGTAAATTCATTTAGATTAAGTGAATCCAATAAAAAATAGTGGAACCAGAATGAGGAAATCGTAGGATCCTAATCGGTGTTGCTCTAATCAACTTTAACATGTCTCATAATATTTAAACAACTTTAATCATAGGGCCATCTGATTTAACATCATGACCTGACACATTAGAAAACTTAAACTCGTCACGGCAAAGAGCTTGGAGCTAGCATGACCATCTTCAATAGCAAAATCTATCTTTTCCAGATAAACCCTTTCCTTCCTTAGAAGGAAACAACTAAGTCATAGGACTTTGAGGTAGTTTGCTAATGCAACGTAATTCCTCACCTTATCTTTAGGCCTTCGTACAGCTCTGCTATACAATATATGTCGTAACTTGTCTTAGGATTATGAGGTTGTCATCCATCATGACCTAAATCCTCACATCTTACAGGCTATTTGTGTGATTATTTCACAAGAATGTAAGCCCTAACTAATAAAATTGGCAGGATGAAACACTCAAAAAAATTTCTCCTCAAAACCGAAGCCAAACAATAGGATATACTAGGAAGTCACTGAGGTTATCCTTCGGATCTGTGATGTCCCCTAGTTCTTCCTCCTTTGGATCTCAAAAACAAAATGCTCCAAATTTAAGCCAATCTCATTTCACACCTCTTTTTCCGATTTCATTGAAAAGTCTTATCTTTTTGAACTCCTTGAAGATAATATTCCCTGATTTTTATCGAGAGTTTTCTTAGGTGACTTCAGTTATCTAAGATGTAATTAACTATAGGGGTTTTCCCTATAAGAAGCTTGTCCGAACCCACCATAATATAAACCTTATTTTATTCTTCATATTAAGTAGAGGAAATTGTTGGAAAATAAAACGGTGTCGCAGACCAAACGGACATCATATATTTCTTAGTTTACATGATCGAGCCTCATCCTCAAGTCTTGTGTTTATCCTTTGGAATAGATACAGGGTTTAAGGTATAGTGTCCTTTCATTTAAACTATGAAAAATATGGGTTTAGTTTGATTTCATATTTTTTTTCCAAATTTAAATCTATATGTAAATTAAAATGTCCTTTAGAATCGGGCGACGAGATTTTGATTCTGGTGACATATATTCCGGTGACATATAGCTTCTTACGGGCAACTCCACAACCAAAATAGTGCTGATAGCTTCTGGAAACTCTACTAGAAATCCGCTGGGGACAAGCTTTTCTCTCCATTTAAATAATAAAATATTATCTTCACACATCGGTAATGTGTCCATGTTTCCCTTGGACTAAGTTACCCTTCTTTCGTTGACATACTTTACCCATTTTTGTCTTGGGAAAGTACGACCAACCCTTGGGACTTGAGGACTATTTGTTCAATCATCTTTGAATAGAGGGGTTCCAGAGGCCATTAAGGACTCTTTAAATCTTCATGTGGGGTCGAACCCCCAATAGGTGTGTTGGTGGACTAGTTCCACCTGGGTCCACCTTCCACCTGGGCATTGTGTGTTGTTAAATGGGTCCCACACTGGGTCCTGAACACTTCACATCTCCCTTTCAAGTTTGATTTGCTATTTTACAGATTAAATCAAATTCTGTTGTGCGTCGTGCGCTTGAAAATTAATTAGATTTTTCTACTTTTAAATTACCTTTTAACTAAAAATTTATAATTCCCACAAACTAAGACTTACCCGATCTACAGATCAATCTTTGTTAATTTTCAGTGCTTGCACTAAGATTACAAGATTTTGGCCATATAGCTAACCCGAGAACTTTCTATTTTAAAGTTGCTGCAATGGCCTTTCCACCCGCTAACTTTTTCTTGCAATTTGTCGACAAGCCATGATGCCCGCAATGTCGCTCCTACCATTAAGTTCGGAGCCGGATTTAAAGATCTTGAGGTCATCCTCAGGAAGGCCTCGTTTCCGTCTTAATGAAAGTCACTCCTCCAGAAGTTCAGGAGCTGTCTGCTGAGTTCAACCTGAATTGTCTTCAAGACTTCCCTTCTTAAAAGAAGGCCAAGACTATTGTTGCCACTATGGCACCTACCAAGCCTATTGTAAAAGATGTAATGATCATTGAAGATCCGACTGAGGGATTAGCTGTCCCACCATCAGTATTTGAAATTAGATCAAGTTCAAGAACTGTACCACTAACCCAAACTCAAAGGAGAAATCACAACAGGAGAGTTTGGAGGGACACTAAAGACCAGGCTCCTGAGGAGATGCTCATTAAGGATGATCGTCACCAAGATGAATCAAGATTATTGGATACATTTCCATTTCTACGAGAAAGTAAATTCCATCCTTTAATGAATACTGATGGATACGAGAGTATCCAGATACTCACCACCGCTTTACCGACACTTCATGGATAGGGTGTGGAGAAAAAGAAACCTACTTTTGTCAAGTCACTTCAGTTTTTTAGAGACTAGCTTCCAAAAAGGGCTTCTCAATTAATGAGTTACTTAAACGAATGGGACATACAATTTTTTCTCGTATGAAGAAAGAGATTTTAAGGGACGTCAGGTTCGTCAGACAATCTCAGAAGTTAACTGAAAAATCTGTCTGCTCGTATTCTCGTCTGGTTCTGCTTAGGAAGCAGAGTCACTACTATTATCCCCACAGATTCTACCACTACTAGGACCACAGGCCATCAACCGGTTAAGTCAAGACTGGGTCTAAGAATCCTATCGATCACCCACTTTAAATACATTCCTAAAATTTTGAAGAAAAAGATGAAGAAATTGCTCAGTACTGTAGTCGGCCTGCACCATGAGGAGCATCATTCGCCTCTACATACAGATGTTTCTGCTAAGACACTCTATCCTGAGATATCATTGTCAAAGAAAAAGGTGTGGATACCCAAGGTCGCTGTACTGATTTAGTCCAGCAAGCCCACTAAGCAAGAGCATGGAATGAAGCCAGGGTCCAAAGTATCTGACATTATCATAGTAATTGTGAGTGAGATGGAAGAACAAGAGGAAGAGGTCCAGTGGGGTCCTCCAAATCTTAAAGCAATTCAAGAATCAATAATTGAAGAAAAAGTTGAAAAGATCCAAGTCGAGATTTACGAGTTGGCTCGGGAACATGGAGTCTCCATTGATGATGATGAAGACTTTAACTATAATAATTACCTCAAAAAAGATTTCTTGGATGTCCATGTCATTAAAACCAAGGCCACTTCATCTATGCATGAGGCTCAACCTCTCTTCGAAGAGAACGCCGTAGATGAGCTGCGCAGGGCTATACTCCTAAGGGATGAGCAAGTCAGTCAACCGGAGAAAAGGATAGAAGAGATGGCCGCAGCCATGACCGCCATGGACACAATTCAAGGACAATCTCAACCCCCACAGTTAGCCTCTCCAAAGGTCAACCAAGCAGAAATTATATATATTACACATGAAAAAAGAGAAGTTGCCTCAGCAAACAGGGATGAGCAACCAAAGAAGGATTCTCCATCAAGCGCCATGCCGGAGAAGGAATTTAGACAAATGGTCAAGCAAGTTTGGGAAGCCTTAACCAAATCTAAGGTTGGTGCATTAGTTTTAAAGGGTGAAGAATTCGATGTTGTGCCTTTCCCCAAGGGTTTTATGGCCCCAAACTTTAAGATATTTGATGGAACTGGAATTTGTGGCCCCAAACTTTAAGATATTTGATGGAACTGGAATCCCAGATAACATATAGCACACTTTCGAGCCAGTTGTGGCAACACAAGAAATAGCAAAGCTTTACTCTTCCAATAGTTTATCAACAACCTGTCAGGGATTGCTTTTGATTGGTGTGCTAATTTACCCAACGGATCAGTTAAGACATTTGCCGAGCTGGAATATTTATTTGTGGAGAGATTTGCCAGAGCGCAACACCATCTCTCTATAGGAGAGCTCATGATAGAAAAGCAAAAGCCCAACGAGACTTTGGTGGATTACATTTTGAGGTGGAGAAACCTTAGCATGAAGTGTGAACCTCAGCTACAGGAACATCATGTTATTGAGATTTTACTCAAAAGCAGTCATGGTCCGGTAGCTTTCATGCTCAGGGGACTCATCACCAAATCCATCGAAAAGGTACTTACTAAAACCAACAGTCTTCAAGAGGAAAGCAAACATATGGATTTTCATGAGAAATCCAAGGCAACCAGAGTATTTGAAAAGAATTCAGGAAGAGTAGTGAGTGTTGATAAAGGGAAACAACCAATGAAGTTATATCCAGAAAATCCTTTCCAATCTTCATCACAGCATGCTCAAAAACAGAGTAGCTAGTCCATTCAGCGACCTTCTCAAGAAGGATCACCTCCACCAGGGAATAAGAGAATATCTATGGCAGAACGACAGAAAATGGTGTATTCTTTTAAAGATGAAGCTGTATCCAAAATGTTCAGAAGTTTGGTGAAGAAGCCTAAGTTTAGACTACCAGATTCAATGAAACCTGAAGAGGTCGATAAGATAGATCAACCAAATTATTCCGCAAACCATAAGTTGTTTACGCACACTATAAAAGAATGTTTCATCTTTAAGGATTGGCTTCAAAAGAACCTTAAAGAAGGGAATACAACAATCCTGAATGGGAATACAGCAATCCTGAATGAATATATAAAAGAACCTGAAAAAGGTTCCATAAATATGATTTTGGCTGAACCAATCTCCCTAATTGATCCATATACTGGAAAAGATGCATGGAGTACGACTTGGGATAAGATCAAGAGGGTCCTAAACCAAATACAGGATTCATCGAAACAATCTTCCGCATATACCGGAAAAGATGGATAGAATGAAGTTTGGATCAAATCGTCCAAGAAAATATTGAACGAAATCCAGAATGCTTCAAAACAAGCCTCCGTTCAGAGTCTTCAGCCTGCCAAACCCAAGACGAAGATTTTGCCAGGAGATTTGTCATCATCAAAGACAAAGAAGAAGAAGAACACCACTATAAAGATTGATAGCACGGAGGGTAGGAGAGGGACTGTCTCTACTAGAGTAGTTATCTCAGATTCGGGGAAGAAAATCCTCGAACCCCTGACTTTGTATGATTATATTTTTGCCCCTCTAGGGTCTTATGAATATAATGATTGTGATTTCTGCTATGTTTTAACTGTTTATGGTGATAATGTAACTGATTATAACCAATCTAACTTCAATCTTGATTCCCAAAATGATCCTCAAATTGTACTTGAGTTTGATGAACCTATTGGCAAGATCAAAGAAGACATCGATGATACCGCTTACGACAACAGCGGGAGTGAGGAACCAATTCTCGAGCACCACGGTGCACCGCTTGCCATCAACTTAGATCTTTCTGACAAAGAAGAAACACTATAAGACTCAACAATGGTACCTCAAGACGAATAAATTACAGAAGTCAAATTAAGGAGCGGGAGAGTGTTACCCCCAAGAACAGCTCCAGCAGATAAAGGAAAACAGATATTAACTGAAGAAGAGCTACCTCCACCTCCACTAGTGGAAGAACCACACAACCAAGGGAAAATTGGAGGATCATACAAAGTGTATTATAGTGTGCTAGCTCATCTTAGGAAGTTGCCGGCCAGAATAAGCATCTACGATGCTCTAATCCTATCAAAGGAGATGAGAGAGTCTCTGGTTATAGCTTTGCTCGACCCAGAGGTTCGCTTAGCACACTTGGCCAGCACATCCTCGAATGAAGTTTGTTCATTGAAAGAACTGCCTGGGGTAACCTTCACAGATG
>NW_018232057.1:0-1558 GCF_001263595.1 Phalaenopsis equestris | reverse complement strand
GAACATTAAGATTTATTTGTCATCGTTTCCCTTCTTTTTCGAACAATTTGTCTTTTGTTATTGCTTTTAAGTAGGATTTTAGAAAACCATCTCCTGCTTGTAATCACGTTGAACTAGGTTAAGAAGTATAATAAACTAGAGATTCACCCATCAGAATAGTTTTTAGCCATTTCCTAGTAGGATTGATGCACGGTACTTCTTAACCACATTATTACTTGAGACGTATACTTGTGTTGTGCGATTGACTTAATAGTAAGTTTCAGCGTGTCAATTTTTTGGTGTCGTTACCAGAGAAAGACATTAAGAAGAATTCTGATTTTACGAAAACTTTAGTTGAATTGCTTAGAATCTAAGTTTATCAATTTTTGTTCTCTTTTTCTATTTATTTCATATTTATTTGCACTTGTATTATTGTTGTGTTCTCTTGCAAAAAATATTTTTTAGAAGTTGACAAGATATTTATACAAAAAGCTAAAAAGGTCTATAAAAATATGTTCGAAGACTTTGATAGTACAAAACCTTAGAAAAATTATGTTAGATCTTTCAAGGAGTGTACTAACACATTGATGGCTAACCTTTATAGGAGCTAGATTTGATAAACCTTTTTCCAATACCTATAATCCCAGCTAGACTACTTTCTTAAACTATAAATTGGAACATTAATGACATTAGTGTAGAAAACCAAAATTGGGGAGAACTGAAGACAAACTTATTGAAAATTGAAACAATTGGGGCAGGGTTCACATTTCTCAATCTCAATCTTAAGAATTCACCTCGAAACCCCAATTTAGGGGGGATAACCTGTTTTAGTTAGTGTTCAGAAAGCTGACTTCCTATTGAGGAACTTTAGCGTATGAAGGGGATGCTAATTGTGTACCTCTAATTAATGCATTTTGAGTTAGTTGTGCCCCTTCGGTATGCCTGTAGAGCTAGTGTTCAGGAAGCTGACTTCCTATTGAGGAACTTTAGCGTATGAAGGGGATGCTAATTGTGTACCTCTAATTAATGCATTTTGAGTTAGTTGTGCCCCTTCGGTATGCCTGTAGAGCTAGTGTTCAGGAAGCTGACTTCCTATTGAGGAACTTTAGCGTATGAAGGGGATGCTAATTGTGTACCTCTAATTAATGCATTTTCAGTTGGTTGTGCCCCTTCACGGACAAACTCCACACCAAAAATAGTGCCGACAGTTGGTTGACCTACCCAAGGCTTAATTGGAATAATAATAACCCTAGGATAGATAATCAACAATGAAAAGCGCTCAAGAGGATCTTGTAGGAAGTTGGAATAATAAAAAAAAAGGTACCCCAAAGAAAAATAAGCATCCCACTCGCTTAAGAAACTCAACGACTGAACATCCTTCCTTAGCATCTAATCTTTTAAACACTGTGCGAACTTTGGTGACGAGAGTGGGCCTCTCCCTCACCTTACCATGATCCTGTGGTGACGGCAGAGCAGCGACAATCTTATAGATGATCTCATCTCCAGTGGTATCCATCAAAGGATGAAACCTGCTTCCTCGTGGGAGAGGAGCAATCTTAGGCAATCCGAGTTCCTCCTG
>NW_018232056.1:0-349 GCF_001263595.1 Phalaenopsis equestris | reverse complement strand
TTGTCTACTTCTTCCACAAAACTAGTATGGCTAAAAATCTTGTTAAGTTGTTATCCCATATGCACCATATGTGTGTTAACTTCCATCACTTTCACTTCAATTGAAGCCACATCAGCTTCAATTTTAGTGATTGTCTCAACTAACCCTTCGATACTAATTGTGGGTGGATATAGTGTGTTAACTTTGCAAATATTTTTTAGTGTTACAAAATACACATGACAGATATAATAGCAAATATGCAAATTAATCCCAACAAAAATAACTTTAGTGAAAATAGTTTTATATTTTAAAAATCTTTAAACTGTCAAATCACCTTTAAAAATAACGTAAGTATACGTATCGCTCAAGT
>NW_018232055.1:0-830 GCF_001263595.1 Phalaenopsis equestris | reverse complement strand
TTTATTTATGCTAAGTACATCATTTAGTCACTTAACATTATGTTTATAATGATTAAACGATAATGATTAAACGGATGTCGTTTAGGCTTGGAATTGATCAAAATCGCAAAAATCTTGAATTTGGACAAAATCAATAGAGCCCGTCGACGATGGATTTTTCCCGAGACTTAGGATTTAATTCCAATAGAGCGCGCCGAAGGCGCCCCCGCTGATGGCGAGCTAGAGCTCACGAAAAAATACCTTTAACCATAAAAACCCTGTTCTATGGGATTTTCACTCGTGCCCCCGCCACTATTCATCATCCCCTTCCTCCTAAAACGCAATTTTTGACCTAGGGCTTGTGAGATATTGGATTGGGAGGTGATTTCAAGGCTTTTTGACACCAAATTTGATCATCTTTAGGTAAGAGCTTCACTCCAAGTTAAAAATATTTGATTTTCACCTTGGATTTCTTCCACATTGAGGAGATGTAAAAAATTTGAGAATATGAAGAAAATGTGGGAAGAAATTCATGGATCTTAATGTTGAACTATTTGAATTACCATTGGTAGCCATGATTTACATATTAGAAGTAATTTTTGGAATTTTTCTTTGAATTGATTAGATTAAAATGGCTCTACGACAAAAGAGATGGGTTGAGTTTGATGAGTCTCGCTTCGTCAATCTGATGGCTCAAGCTCAAACAAGATTTACTTCAGTATTTAAAGGAAAAAAGTGTATACAAGATCGAGTTTTTGAGAGTCCGGAAGGAGAGATTGAACGATTTATTGTCGAGCGGAGATGAGAAAACTTTTATTACACCACCAATAAAGCTGACGCAAATGTTGTGA
>NW_018232054.1:4819-9489 GCF_001263595.1 Phalaenopsis equestris | reverse complement strand
AACCAGTAAATTTTCCGGTTAGGGAAGGGAGGAGGAGAGGCCGGAACTTGGGCGGATTTGCGTACGGTTACGTAATTTGTAGGGCGATTGAGGATAAATTGTATTTTGGAAGACTTTTTAAAATGCTGAAAATAGTATTTTCGACACAGTTTTTTGCTGTCATTTAGCAACTAACTACGATTAGTTTATCAGTATATTATTTTTAAGCAGTTTATCAATAGATTAGTAAATTATTCAATAAGCTGCAGCTGTCCCAAACAGACT
Source organism: Phalaenopsis equestris (assembly GCF_001263595.1). Taxonomy (NCBI): domain Eukaryota; kingdom Viridiplantae; phylum Streptophyta; class Magnoliopsida; order Asparagales; family Orchidaceae; genus Phalaenopsis; species Phalaenopsis equestris. Next base: position 9,225 of record NW_018232054.1, on the reverse strand, counting down.
AAACAATATTTTCGTAACAGACAAGAGACATTTGCATCTTTTACATGTAAAACTTTTAGCTCTCTACAAAAAAAATATCATACAATATATAATAACATTTACACCGCTTAAGATGCATTAATAACATTAACTTCTTATTTATGTATCTATCTAAAATCTAAAATTTTCATTTTACATTTATATTACCCAAATCTTTTACATCACGTTAAAAATATCATCATTTTAAGTTTTTTTTTAAGTGAAATACATATTTTTATGCATTATGTATTTATAAATTGAAGTTTAGGTGTTCGATATGTAAATACATAAGAATTGAGTGGTATTGATACACATCAATAAATTTTCATCATCTGTCATGAATATCAATATATGACACAAAATCTGATGCAATTTTTTAATAAGAAACGTTTGAACTCTAATTAAAAAACATTCAGAACTTCAATTTCAACAAACTTATAGTCAAACCAATGGGCTTGAATGATGAATAAAGTGACACTAAAGTTGGTCTAATCTAAGTCAAAACAAGTCTAGATCAATTTGTTAAACTAATTTTAGTAGCTTTTTGATTCCTAATTGGAATGTCAAACGAATTTCAAATATAACAAACTTATAGTCAAATTGATCGTCTCGACCAGAAGAATCTAACGAGCCTAAAATCAATCAATTCTTATATCATTAAAACACTCAAAGCTCATGAAATGTCGCTCAATCGAAGGAACCTCTATGTGACGTCCAAGAGAGAGGTATGGATTCTTTCCTTATTTGTCGTAAGGCCTCTCATATACTTTATAAATAGAGTTCCCCACCCCCCCTTCCCCTTCTTCATGAAATGGACTAGACCATGAACTGGAGGAAGCTAATTGCCAAAAAAATACTACGAGGTAAGTCTCTTAATCACGTAAGTATACATGTCAGGTAACATGCGGTATCAGAGTCCGTTTATTGATCCCAGGAGGAAAAGATAAACTATTACTCTTGGTTTGAAATCTCTAATTTACTAACTTTAGGACCTATCTTTGTGTGATCACAATCGTTGACCTCACTTTGTCAGGACTTACCCCACACTTTGCCCCATGACCTTAGATCAGGACTAAAAGTTTTGAGACCCCATTAGGGCAAGCCCAAGCCCTCTAACCCTATGGTTAGGGTGGCCTAGGATTTTGAATAAGTGAGGACCCCAAATTAACTTTTATGGGCAAGACATGCCCTGGGTCACCCAAGTCAACCTAAAACCCTAAGGACTTCTACATAAGCCCTAAAAACCACGAAACATTTTATGTTGACTACAAGTTCCCCTATTAATATAGAAGATAAAACAAAGTTTAAATTAAGCCAGGTTCCAAAGTTTCCTATATAGACAAACCCCTATAGTTAATTACATCTCAAGTGATCGAAGTCGCTTAAGATTACTCTCGATTCAAATTAGTGGTTTTGTCTTCAAGAATTTTAAAGTTTAGGTTTTCATAATTTGACATTGGAGATTGAAAAGGGGATGGATCAAGTTGGAACAGTTATTTTCAGGAATCCCAAGGAATGAAAGGTATGAGATGTCACTAATACGAGGGGAACCTCAGTGATTTCTCAAACTATCCTACTGTTTAGCTTCAATTTTAAGAAAAAAAGATTACTTGATGTTTCATCTTGTCTTTTTATTATTTTGGAATTATGTTTGAATGATACAGTCATACAAATAGCCTGGACGATAGGAGGGTATATGTCCCTAAAGAGGGTTAGGGTTTAAATTACACAACAGGATTGTGCAAATGCTTAAATATGAGTTAAGGATTTATGCTGTACTAAACGAGCTACCTTGAAATTCTATGATTTATTATTTAATTCTAAGTAAAAATTTGTTGTTGTAGATCTGCTTGCTCCCTCGAAGTTGTTCTTCTGTACATTTGTATCGTGCTGCCCACGATGTTAGCTCCAAGCTCCCCATCGAAGTGACAACTCCAGGTTCAATGTTTAAGGTTTTATAGTTTCGTGACAAGTTCTGTTATCATTTAAGTATCATAGGGGGTTTAAAGTTGATTAAAGTGATATCTGTTAGGATCCCACAATTCCTCATTTATGGTACCACTTTTTTTATTTTGAATTTACTTAGTTTAAATAAGTTGTTAAACTCATTTAAACTGGGGAGATCTCGTTAGCAATCTTAGGTTACTCATCCGAGGGACTCCTGTAAATTCAAAAGGACATATTATGTTGTTTGTTTGTTTTGAAAGTGTTTAGATTTAATTTTGAAAAAGTTTATCTTGATTTTGAAAATTGTTTGTCTTGATTTTTGAAAATTATTTCAACCAAAAATTCATAGTATATTAAAGCAGTAGTAAATTACAGAAGTAAAATGACAATAAATAAACTGTAAATGCGTACCTGTCATCTTCTCATTGCTCTCTTTGAAATGTTAGCATTCATAATCATGTATATATTGCAAAGTGAAGAAAAAGTGCTACGTGAACAAGTAGTATTAAAGTATTAATGATTTAAGTTCAAAAGAGACCAAAATTCATAACATGGTGGGTCCTTAGAGGTTTTTAAGGATGATTTTCTTGAACAAAACATAACAAGTTCAATTATCCTTCAAAATATCCAAAAGATTGTAAGGGTTTACGAGAGATACCCCAGTGTTGACCTCACTTTTTATTGAGGACTAGTTTTTCTTTCCTAGAAGCCTAGGATCTAGCCATAGGATTTTTCTGTTGACTATTCCTAGAGGACTAGTAAGGGAATCCACACCATTAGAAATTTTAAACACTCTTTGCTTTTCTTGAAGTTCCACATGTTGGTTCTAACATCTAACACTTAGTAGGTGGAGCCAACACGAGGAAGCTCAAGAGGAGTCCCCATAGGTTTGTTTGGTCGTAGGGCTAGCTCTGGGTGGTGTGGTCTTGGTCAGTCTTGCACACACACACTTCAAACTCCTCACATTCAATCACACCCTAAACCCTTAACCAAACATCCATAGCTTGATCCCCTACTCTTTTGGGAACTCATGTGGATGGTCCCCCAAACCCTTAGCTCTAGGCTAGGGCATGGCTAAGACTAACACATGGAGGATCCAAAAAATGGGAACTTCTATGGTTTCATGGCTCAAAAAGGGGTAATTTTATGATCAATATCTTCAATTGACCCCATTTTACCCAAATTTCTAATTTTGGCCTTTTGCCCCCAAACTTTCCCAAAATTACCAAATTGCCCCTGGAGCCCTAAATTCTCAAAAATTACCCAAATTACCCAATTTTATCAAAAAATCATCCCAAAACATTTCAAATCACCCAGATTGCCCAAAATATCACAAAATTTTCAAAATTCTTAAACTGCGTTGTCATTTGGCCTTTTAGCTCAAACTTTTCAAAAGTACCAAAATGCCCCTCATGGCCCAAAAATTTCCAAAACCTCCCAAATCATTCTAAACATCCCCAAAACCAATTCTAGCCATCCATTGAGCCCAATTTGACCAAACTGACCAATTTTGACCAAAATTCCAATTTTACCCCTAAATGCATAAAGGCTCCAAAACACCTCCAATTTCCACCAAATTCATTTCAAGCTTCCGTAATTTTAAATCCAAATCAAATTTTATCATGTATAAGCCAATTTTGAACCAAATTCAAGCCCAATTGAACCCAATTTCAAACCCAAATTTCAAGCCTAATTAAAACCCCCAATTTGACCATAAGCCAAAATCCCATCAAATTGAACTCCCTAACCTATCCAATTTTCTCAGTTTTGGATTCTAAACTCTTCATAACATTTCCCTAGATCAATTTTAACCTTCAATTGGCCTAGATCTGGCCTAGATCCAAACTCAAACCTAACCTAAACCCAAGTCCAAATCAAATGCCCCAAATTGACCTAACTTCAAATTTCCATCCAATTGAGCCTTGTGATCAATTCAATGGCCCCAATTTTATCTCCTAAACTCTTCATGACATCTCCATTGACCATGTAGACCCTTAAAATAATTTTTAAACCTATCCCAAGTTAAGACCATATCCATTTGCTAGACCAAACCCTAATCTCAAGCCTAAAACTCCAAATTAATTCAAATCTCTTGCATTAACCAATCTTAACCCTATCCTGCCTTGATTAGCCACCTAAGATGCTAATCAAATCACCCAAGATCCAAGATTTGAGCCATGAACCAAGGTTCCCCCAAATTAAGGAACCCTTTACCCTAATTTGGTTAAACTCTTCACCCCATGCCACAACCATCAAACCTTGAAACTAATCACCATTAAAGCTTCCCTGACCTTCTCTTAGCCAGCTAGCCACCTCCCTTGGCCTGGCTGGCCAGCTAGTGACTAAAAAACCCAAACTTGAGAAGGCCATGCTTGGATTAAACCCCATTTCTCACCCATCCAATGTGACTCACCCCCATTGGTGAATTGCGTCGTTCAACC
>NW_018232054.1:508-1041 GCF_001263595.1 Phalaenopsis equestris | reverse complement strand
AGTTAGCAGATCGTTCAGTTACATATCCTAAGGGAGTTATAGAAGATGTGTTAGTAAAAGTGGATAAATTTATCTTTCCTGTGGATTTCATTGTTTTAGATAAAGAAATACCTATTATTTTAGGGAGACCATTTTTAGCTATTGGAAAAGCTATGATAGATGTTCAAAAAGGATAATTAACTATTAGAGTTAATGATCAAGAAGTAACTTTTAACATTGCGAAATCTATGAAATACCCTGCTGTTAAAAGAGATAATGAAAGTTTTCACATGGAAATTATTGAACATCTACTGAACGAACATTTTAAAGAACATTCTGAAGATAAAAAGCATTTTGAGGAAGAAGAACATTTTAAAGAATATTTCGAAGAGAAAGAACGATTTGAAGAGAGTGACAAAATTATTCTGGACGAATTAAAAAATGAAGAATTAGATTATATTCAGGAAAGATTTGAGATGTTGGATATTACGGAAAATGCCGATAAAAATCTATTTCCGTCAATTATAAAACCACCTAAACTTGAGTTAAAAATA
>NW_018232054.1:0-218 GCF_001263595.1 Phalaenopsis equestris | reverse complement strand
AGATAGTGCGTGGGTAAGTCCAATTCATTGTGTTCCTAAGAAAGGAGGAGTGACTGTTGAAACAAAAGAAAATAATGAATTAATATGCATTAGATAAGTTACTGGGTGACATATTTACATTGATTATAGAAAATTAAACACTGCCACCAGGAAAGATCACTTCTTTTTACCTTATTAGATCAGATAGTAGATAGACTTACTAGGCACAAATATTTTTA
>NW_018232053.1:0-803 GCF_001263595.1 Phalaenopsis equestris | reverse complement strand
TGTGAGTCAGAAATTCCTATTAAACCAATGAAAATAACAAGTTGATTGAGGTGGAAAATGAAAATTCTCCCAATAGTCAAGTATGAAATAATCTCGTTTAACTCCGCTTCAGTAGGACTATAATTTGCATAAAAACATAAAGTATCCGGTGGTAAATGGTAAAACAAGTTGATTAACGATGACGAAAAAGGTTCCTCGAACCATAACTCGATTGTCTTTAACTTCAGGGAGATTTGCATAGAACTCCCTCACAACAGAAATCATTGTGATAGCAGAGAAACAATAGAACTGTTCCCACTATCGAAGAAAAATTAAATCTTCCACGTCTCCACCCGGATTTCTAAAACATCGCTCCGAAATCAATTTTCATGACTGTAGAGCATCATTGTACCAATCTTGAGCTTTCAAACTAACAAATTTGCTAAAATCAAATGGGCTTTTTCCTCTATTCTTCTTCATTCTTGGTGTCATTCTAAAAATTTTATAAATTCCAAAAATACCTTCAATAATTAAGTTTAAATCACTAAACTAAACTTCCAAAAGCACAAACTAAACTTCCCAAGCAATTTCCATAGATTTTTCCTCATTTTTCAACATGAATAGTGAATTTTCAAATTTCTCCAAATTTGCTCAAAATACATGGTGAAAATCCAAATTTTTTGCATAGAAATAAAGCTCTTACCATAAGGAATCCGAATTTAGCAAATTTTTCTTGATTCCACCGAAAAATCTCCACTTAGTGGTGTGCCCTAGCCCTTAAAATTGTGGTTTTGAGAGGTAGAATACAATGGGAGGCATTAAAA
>NW_018232052.1:2772-6713 GCF_001263595.1 Phalaenopsis equestris | reverse complement strand
AAACTCTACCCTGCAGCAAATGAAAAAAGGGTTTTAAAAATGAACTGTTTGATAGTTATGGAAACAATAAAAAATGATGAAAATTAGAAAAAACTATAATTTATAAAAAAAAATGCTTCTTGAAATCCCTCATGAGCCAATGTTCATTTGTCAAAAACTTTAATGCAGATTCAGAGGATAGGAAAAGGCTTCTTCCACGTTAAATGATGAGTAACGAGAATTTCTCTTGAAAATAGGAACTCAGCTGATTGCCTTTCACTAAAATTATTGAATTTTCAAGATACTACTATTAAGAGGATGTAATTAGAGTCAGCATGGGCTTTAGAGTGAAAACTACCTCAAAGATATAAAGATTTCTTCTCGTACCAGTAAGAGACAAAATCACAACAAACAGAAAGTTTAAAATCTAACATAAAAAACGTATGCTTCAAAATGCATAATAAATATTGGTTTTAGAATGACATGTTAAAAAAAAAAGCATGATGACTTCTAGTGGAATTAGTCCTAAGAGCAGTTTCTGCTAAAAGTTAGAGAAACTTTATCAGAAATTTTACCCAATCATCCTTAATTTACTCCACTCACAACCAAGATCTTATTTATACTGACAATTTAATTTGCTTCAAGAGACTATTTATCGTTTCTTTTATTGTTTTTTACCACAAACTTGTTGTATCGTACATTAATGCCTCAGAATTGAGGATATTCTGGAGCAGACTATTGGAAATCTTTTTAACGCCTATAAAACATATTCATGGCAAAACATCCTCAACCTGGAAAGTTTAAGCATATTTGATATAGGATGTCTGAGCATCTAAGGTTCCTTGATAAATACTTTAATTTTGATGTACAATTTTATTACTTATTTTGGACAAAACTAGTTTTTTTTATTTTTGGATAATAATTTAAGATTCATTCATATTTGAATTTCTATGATGATTATATAACACAATTGACATTTTATTTTTTAAGAAAGAGGTTACATAACAAAATTCAAACTTAATGACTACCAAACTCAAACTTCATAACGTTCGAGCTTGTTACTATATCTAGGCAACATATAAAATGATGGTTGCATTGTGTTAAAGCATCCGACAATCAAAAAGCAACATAAAGAAAAAAGGAAGAGAAAAATAGATGAGAGGGGGTGATAATTGACACACAAATTTTTAAAAAATGTCAGGTTGTGACAAGTTTAGTTTCAAGAGGGAAGAAGTGTTACTATTTCTGTACTAGAAAGAAAAGATGCTCTTGTTTGGACTCTCGTTAAAAGGAGTGAATAGAATAACTAACGTAATTCATTTTTTATGTCCAACAATTAATTGTAATTTCTCTAAACTAGAGAAAATATTATACTTGTCGATATGTCACCCTTTGTATGAAGTATAATCACTCAACTACCTCTTTTGAAATTTAAGGGATTAATAGAGCTTACATGGCCTGGACAGAAATATGCTCACTTAAGCCGAACAATGAATTTCTTTATTTTTTTTATGTGGTTGATATATTTTGTAGTTATTTTGTAATTTAGTGTACAAATCTTAAGGTCAAGGCACATTCTCGTTGCTGAAAACTATATTAAAGCCAAATTATGAAAAGTACTTTGGTGATGAAGATTAAAATTGAAACTGTTCAAAGATTTTAGCCTTTGAAAAACTAACATGTATTAGTGTTTTTGTAGAACATGTTCTTGTCAAAGCACTTATAAGGAGTAGCAGACTTATAAGGAGTAGCAAATACCAAAAAACATGAGTGAAAAAGACAGGACAGATAAATGAGAAAGCTTTCTAACTGATCTTGATGTATTTAACAGATGAGATATTGATAGAGGTCTTAGAAAACAATTGCAAGTTTGTGGCTCACCTCGAGGCTATGAAGTACGGAAACATACACAAACACGTCACAACACAATACAACGCATGGCATAATTACAAAAAAGTAGGATACAATACATCATGGACATATTTTTATATGTAAGAAATTATTAATATAAAATATATATTTTTTTCACTATTCTTGACTAAATACATCACAAAATAAAATATAGAAGAATAAAATTTTTAACTTGTATTATGAAACTTCAATTTATAACAATCAAATATTTTAAAATTAAACACATTATATGTTCCAAAAGAATTCCTCCAACTTATCTACTCAAACTTAAAATATTATACAATTACACATTCAATTAATTAAGTTAAAATTTAACTTTTAGAATTATAATAATTAAAAATTTATAAATATTAACTCATTACAGAGTACGTAAAAAAATTATAAATTATCACTTTCAGAGCTAGGACGGCTTCGACTCCACTCGACTTTGCTGAAGGTGTAAACATATTATAGGCTTCAACACAAGCATCGTAGGGTTTGGTGTGTTGTGGTGGTATATATATATATATGTATATGTAATAGAACGATATCGACGACGAAGCGAAAAAATAAAACGAGAAAATTCACACCAGAAAATAGAGAAAACACAGATTTACGTGGTTCGATAAATTGTCTACGTTCATGGAATTGCGGAGAATTTTATTGCTCGAGGAATTATAACATCGACCACATCAAAAATTACAAGAAAGCTCTCTTGCTCTCTCTCTCCACCCGCAAGCCGACAAAAAAAGGAAGAACACACACAGGGGAGCAGAAGCCTTGTGACGCTTGACCGCCTGCAACTTCACTGAGAAGAACTGCTCCTTGCGATGCTAAGCCTTGCGATACCATCTTCTCCGTAACTCTTCTTCCTTTGATCCGTGAGCCACCCAGCAGAAGAACACCAAGGGAGTGACAACCTTGCAATTAATTTGTTTTCATCCGTAAGTTAATAATCGAAGCAACATCAGGAAGGAGGGCTTTAATCGCGAAATTACAAGCAGGAGGGAGAGTGGTTTCGCGAAACTGAGGGAGGCGGGAACACGTATTGGTTTCCTTTTTTTTTTTAATTGAACCGAGCTCTACCTCTAACACAACGCGGGGTATTTAGATCGTCTTCAAATGGCAGGTTTGACTCCGGTTCGGATTGCGGCAAATAAGCTTATAACTTTCGTTTCAGCGGATGGCCGGGTGCAATTTTAGCTTTGATGAACAAAAGGGAACACTAATGCTCGACTTCGAAGACAATGTAGAGTGGACTGCTGACATTTAGCTTCGATATACAAAGACAGAATTGTCGTCGCTCAGCTTGATAAATATTGGATGCATTTTTGATGCTCGGCTTTGATGAATGTTGGAAGGAGTTTTGAAACAACGAGAGAAGAGGTGGCTTTAATTATGCGATGCATTTTTTTCTACACTTATATTTATGATTTTCTACCGTGTTGAGGCTTGTCCCAAACATGCAGCAAACATATATTTTGCAGTGTCAGACACTTGGCGTTGCAATGTTCATGTTCGATATGGCTACAACACATGTTTAGAAATATCGATGCTACATAGTAGCTTGGAGTCTTTATACAAAGACCAATTCTCTCCAGAAAATTTTGTTAGTCACAAGAATTTCATTTACTTCACATGCAATAAAGCATGCACGTTAAACACATTTAAAAAAATTTAATTCCATAATTGAAATTTATAGATGTAACTGTTCTTCATGAAGCTCAAATTTTGATACTATTATGCTCTTTATTTATCTCTTACAAGCAATTTTCAAGATACCGTATTTTCTGATTATAATACAATAAACTTGGAGAATTTGATGAATTCATTTCTTTCAAAAGAGATTATTTCTAAGCTAGAAAAACGAGATAAATCAGCAAAAAGATTCTTGCAGGTTAGAGGAAGATATTATCACTGAGGGTTCTCTACTAATCATGGCATAACTAAATCTTAGAATAAATTCCAGGAAATTGCATGCGTTAATTGTAAGAAAAATTTTGCTTTAAAGAAAAAACAGCAAGAAGTAGATGACCACACAAACAAAAAAGCTGATATGAATACTGTTTCAA
>NW_018232052.1:0-996 GCF_001263595.1 Phalaenopsis equestris | reverse complement strand
CATGTAATGGGGAAAGATTTAAAATAGGAAAGTGCTTAAGAAGAATAGGTGAGGGGGAGAGAAAGGAAATGTGAGGAAGGAAAGGGGTGGAAAAATAGCAAAGGGGGACAAAAGAGGAAATGAAGGAAATAGGGGAGGAGCCGCCTCCCATGGGGGCTGGCTGGTTCTCCCCTGAGCCCAACGTCAGTCTCTCAAGGTTGGAAGAGCTTCGACTTTATCTATCGAGCTTCCGGTTCTCTGTGATTGTTCATGAATCCACCTGACGACTGTCATGGCTCTCATAGCGTCTAAGGAGCTTTTCCCACCTGCGAGAATACCTCTCCATGGATCTGTTCTAGTTTGGTATAATCTGAGTCGAAGGTATACATCGACGTAGGTACTCCTGAGCCAAATTTTGAACAAGTAAATATCTCATATGTTTCTCATCTATGACAAGTTGGGCCTCAGCAGGTTAAGGGTTTGCAAAGGTTTGATTGATGGGTGATTTTTATTATCGGTCTTTCCTCTGACTATTAAAGTTTTGGACAACTGTCATCTTCTGCTTCGTTCCAATAACAAGAGCTTCACCCTGGTCTTTCTTCTCTTCATTTGGAACACTGAGAGTGAGGGTTGAAAGTGTAACCACTTGTGATGCTATCAGTTGATTGTTACTAAAACCATCAACCGAAATTTAAAATTCTAACATCTTATGATATGTGTGACCTTCGTGTGTCTCAACAATAAGTTTTCAATCTTATAGGAGATCAGGAATCACAATATCATGAAAAGTCGCATGTTCCTTTTGATCACATGGAGAAAAGACATCAGATGTATCCACGAATAAGGAAGTTACTCAGGGGAAGACGTCATCGGATAAAAATTATAGTTCGAACTGTTCTTCAGTGTTTGCGTACCTTAAGTTTCAATAATGCCATGCCCCGTAAAACTACTCACTCCCCTAGTTGTGCATTCTGATTTCACGTGTCCGAATCTGTGGCACTTGCAACATTTTCTAGC
>NW_018232051.1:0-671 GCF_001263595.1 Phalaenopsis equestris | reverse complement strand
AATTTCATTTACAAAATTAGTTAATATTTTTATTTATATGCTAGACAAATGGTTAGTTATTTGATTATCATTTCTCTTTCTATCAATCACGATAATATTAAATTCTTGCAATAGAAGTATCCATCTAAATAAACTTGGTTTAACATTCTTCTTTTGCATTAAATATTTAATAACAGAATGATCTATATGCACTATACATTTAGTTCCAATTAAATATGGTCTAAATTTATCAAAGGCATAAATAATAGCTAATAACTCTCTTTCAATAGTAGTTTAATTAATTTGAGATTCATTTAGAGTCTTACTAGCATAATATATAACTTTAAAAACTTTGTTGTTCCTTTATCCTAATACAGCCCCAATAGCATAATAACTAGCATCGTGCATTATTTCAAATAGTTTTTCATAGTCAAGTGGTACTATTATAGGTGCAGTGACTAATTTTTTCTTTAATAATTTAAATGCTTTGGTGCATTCTTCATTAAAATCAAATTTTGTATCTTTTTCTAAAAGTTGGCATAGAGGCTTAGTTATTTTTGAAAATTTTTTTATGTAGCGCCTGTAAAAACCAGCATGTCCTAGAAAACTTCTCACCCCTTTAACATTAGTAGATGGTGGTAATTTTTGCATGACTTAGATTTTTGCACGATCTACCTCCATGCCTTTTTCAA
>NW_018232050.1:0-204 GCF_001263595.1 Phalaenopsis equestris | reverse complement strand
AGAGATTTAATAAAAATTTGAAACTTAATTTTTCATATTTAAAAGATTTAATAATTAATAAATACTCCAGAACTTGAAATGATTCTAATAATTAAAATAAAACTAAAAAAATCATGAAATTTGGTCCTCATGATTCTCTGATCTAAGTCTACCTCTAGCATAAATACTCCAAAACTTGCATGCTAAACAACAATGTCACCCTGC
>NW_018232049.1:0-1021 GCF_001263595.1 Phalaenopsis equestris | reverse complement strand
ATGCTTAAGTTCACCCTGCAAGTATAAAAAAAAAGAAACAAAACTAAAAATTAAATAAGTTAAAATTTACCGCCACAACAGTCAAAATTTAATCACAAACAAAACAAAACAAAAATTGCAACTAACTTAAAACATCTGTTTTCGATAACCAGGAATCCCTTAAAGGAAGAAACCTACCATTGCTAATGAGATTTCCCATGGTCTAAATGAAAGTATGGAACTCATTAAGTTAAGTTTAGTAAATTTATTTGGAATAAGTGACTCCGAAAAAAAATAGTGGTGCCAAAACAAGGGAAACGTAGCATTCTAACTGGTGTCACTCTAATCAACTTTAACATTCTGCATAATATTTAAATACACATAACCTTAGGAAACACTTGATTACACATCATGACTTGACACCTTAGTAAACTTAAACTCGCCACGATGACTAGCTTGGAGCTAGCATTGTGGGCAGCATGACCATCTCTAAAAACAAAATATGTCTACACTAGCTAAACCATTATATAGAATTAAACAACAAACCATAGTACTTCGAGGTTATCCGCCTAGTGAAACATAAATCCTCTACTTTCCTTTAGGCTTTTATGTGGCTCTGCTATACAATATAAGCCCAAACCTAATTTAGGATTCTGAGGTTGTCATTCATCACGCCTAAATCCTCATATCTTCCAGGATATTAGTGTGATTGTTTTACACGAACGTAAACCCTAATTAATAAAAGTGGCAGGATGAGACATTCAAATATTTCTCCTCTAAATTGAAAACAAACCATAGGATAACTTCGGAAGTCATCGAGGTTCTCTTTAAGATATGTGACATCCTATAGTCTCTCTTCCTTTGGGTTCCATAATATGTAGAGATTAATATCACAACTTGAGGTCTGCGTTGTTCCAAATTCAAGTCATTCCCATTTCACACCTGTTTTTTCAATTGCGTTGAAAAGTCCTATCCCTTTGAACTTCTTTAAGATAGTATCCCTTGAATATTATCGAGAGTTTTCTTAGGTGACTTCGGTTAT
>NW_018232048.1:31801-39674 GCF_001263595.1 Phalaenopsis equestris | reverse complement strand
GAGGAGATACATTTATCAGCTAACTGTAAAAAGTAGCATATTACCTACTAGAAGTGATGGCTATTATAATGATTGAATGTACAATCAAAATATCAAAACTGACAAGTAATAATGTGAAAGGAGTATCATAACAAAAAGAATAAAATTGTCTTGCCAAAATTTTGCAGATTTTAGTTTTGTTCAAATGATCGAAATGGATGCCAATTAGAGGAAAAAGACAAATAAATAAATTTAAAATATGATACTAGTTTTAATCTAAAGCGCAAGATGAATTGAATAAATTTTATTAAAATTAATATTGATATTATTTATTAATTTATAGTTTAAATTGATTAAAATAAATGGTTTTGCTAGAATTAAATCCTATGGCATACCTTACCATTCTCTTAAAAACATAGAGATATTAGCATGCAAATATAACCTTCCTTTATATCTATGATAAATTTATTATCAATAGGTTTTGTTGAGTTCATTCACAATATTTTTATGATTACATGACTCCACATAAACATATATGTCATATAATCTATTGCAGTACTTCAATCATGGGGATTTTACCTCACCTCTTAATTTTAAGTGCATATTCTAAACTTATGATTGATTTCCAATCAAAAAATAATATTGAAGAGTAGATTAAAAATATGCAACAAGACAAATGAATAAGGATTACAAGATCCTATAAATAATAAAATAAATCCACATAACATAAGTGCACTTAATGCCCAAAAAAGATATTAAGTTTATGTTCAAATGAAAGAAAAATTAAAAGCAGGTGATTTAAATAAAAATATATAATAAATTTTGACAAAAAAAAAACTCAAGAGTTATGGGTCTTTCCTCCATCATCTTCCTCACTCCTTTGGCTTAATTACCTCAAAGATATCAATAAATTGTGTTCAAAAGATCACAGAAATCAAATCTTCATTTTATTTATATTCCTCTCTTTTAAATTGTAAAACTTGGCTCCCAACTAGCTCAAATTAGTGTTAACACCAAGTTAAACACCCAAGAGTCTAGTTTGGCACTTAGGTATTGATTTCTCTTTACTATTTAAGATAAAAATCTTAATAAAATTATGATTTTTCTCTTAACACTAAAACTAAGCATCTAGGCACCAATTTTGGTTTTTTAGCCTTAGGTTTAAGGATTAGAACTTGAGATCTATATAAAAAATATTTGGTTTGAATTTAGGTTCTTAGGTTTCAATGAATAGGACCTGACTACTAGGGCTAGCGTTTAGGCACCGAATTGAGTGTCTGGACATTAAAGACCTTGAATGTGTCATTGTGCATTGCATGATATACATTGGATAATCATGATAGCTTCTTCTTTAGATTTCCACTAAATTTTCACTAAATCGTAAAATTGTTACATCAATAAAATATTATTTATTAGTTCAATAATTTTGTTAGATTTAAGAAAAAACAAACAAAAAATATAACAATCAAGAAAAAACTAAAAAGCAGGTCACAAAACCCTAAATTCTAGAATTAGAAAAACTTAGAATGTACATAGCTTTTTTTGTCACAATATTTTCATATGCTTACTTAGCCATAAATATCAATAGATAGAAATGTCATATTGGTTATTGGATTAACACATTTTTACCTCCCATTATGAAAAGTAGCCACACTACTACAGGGAATGTATAACCCTAAACTAACCTAACTTTTATGGAATTATAGCAAGTTAACACATATAATATCTAAAATTTTTATACACATTAAGAATATAATAAAACATTGATCATCATTCAAAGTAGCTTTCATAATGTCAATCAAATCAGGACACTAAATTATTTTCTCTTAAAAAAATAATAAATCTCATCATATTTTCTCCTTTCTTATTGTGAATGATAACTTATCATTTTTCTATTTGGTGGATAATCTATAACTATTATCTACTTTTTTTATTTTTATGCTTGATAATTTTGGATGAAAAGATCACTCCTTCAAATGAAGATCTATTAGTTGCTAGTTATATGCTTTTGATAATTTTCTCTTAAACAAATTTTGCTTGTGACTATTCAAGAGATACTTGAAATATACTAAACTTTTTTGAAACGTATGATTTACTTAACCGCTTCCACTACTTTTAAGTCATTCCTGAGTTCACTTGAATTTTTTTATTAATTAATTCATTTGTTGAGTTTGTTTTTTAAATATTATTGGAAATAATATAACGAGTGATATTTTTTAAATTCTTTGGTTCTTTTTTTCTTTATTTGATTTTTAGTAAAGAATTCATTTGATTTGGGATTTTCTCTGGGAAGTTATTAAGCTTTTGTTTTATAAGAGTATATTTGTAAACTTGATAATTTTTTACTTAAACCCCTTCATTTCAAAATGTAAGTTATTTATTATATTTTAATATTTGTTGATGAGTAATTTGGAATTTTTAGTAAACATTTCCAATTTTATTGACTTTTTTGGTTTGAAAATGGGAATGATATATTTGTAATTTTTAGGGAAAATTATAAATATACCCAAGCTTACTTTTAAAATTTTATGGATTTTAATATTTGATTACTTTTCAAACTTTCATTATTGATTTTAAGTTAAGTTTTGTCAAATTTTAAGTTTGTAAATCTTAAATTAAAGGTTGAAAAGCTATTAAGGGAATATTTGTAATTTTAGAAAAATTACAAATATGTCTTTAATTTCTTCAAATTAGTCAAATTTTATAATGTTTTTTTTATTCTGTTAATTAACAATAGTTTGGTTTATAGTTTTGTAAGTTAATCATTAAGTGTTCAAATTAAAGGTTTAAGAATGAGGAAGGGCATATTTTTAATTTTGGGAAAGTTACAAAGGTGACCTACCCTATCATCTTAATTATGAAGTTAATTACATCTCGAATATTTCATATGTTATTACCGACTTACAATTGAGTTTTAGAGATTTTAAAGTTTCAAAATATTTAAATTTCTCTTATAGGTAAATTTGCAATTTTCTAATTTTACTCCATTTTGGTTAAAACATTGTTGACTTGACTTATTATATTTACCATTTTCTCTAGAAGTGTTTTAAATGTTAAGTTGATCATTTGTCTCAATTTTTGCATTAATTAGGGTTACCAGTATTTTATGAAGTGTGACTTTTCATATTTTAAGTAATTACAAATTTACCTTAAGCATATTTTTTATGTTTGCCTAAGGATTTGATTAAGTCATTTCATTTTTTGTGTTCACTAGGTTAGACTATTAAAATTCGAGACTATGATTTTTGTTTTTATTGTGATTTGGAAATAAAGTGTTAAAAGTGCAAATTTTCAATTTACAAATATCCCCACACTTGGCTTTAAAGTTATTTTTTTAATATTTAAGGGATGAAATTATGACTTTTAATTCATAAGTTCATCATTTTAATTATCCTCTTTGATTTCCCATTAGTTTAATGCTTTTTAAATTTATATTTTTACTTTTATTTTTATTTTTCCAATTAATTGTGAATTTCATGAGAAATTACATTTTTCATTTTAAATGGTGTTTTCTATCATTGGGAAAATTACAGAAAGTTCCCATGGTGCAAGGCTTCAAATGTTTAAGATTATACTTATTTTTTATTTCATTTCAATTTTTTAATTATTTTTAAATGATTTAATGGTTTTAATTGATCTCTAAATTAATTATGTGTTAAATTACTTATGTTATATTTTTATTTTGTTCCCCTTATTTCAAAGAGTTCATATGATTTCACCTTGTATTTTTTAAACTTATGTTTATTTAATTATGAAACTTTGAAGCTCCCCCATATTTTTATGGATTTAATTAAGTAGAAAAACCCTTATTTTTCAATTTAAAAGACATGGCGCCGTGTCACCCTCCGCATCTTTGAAAGCTCGTGCGATGCACTTCAGCTGGCTTCCCTTTCCATGTGTATGGCTGAGGTGGTGTCGATCCCACTGTTCTGGCCTTCTGTAGCTCCTCTATTTGTTCTAATCAAAGTTTTTCATTTAAAATACACAAAATAGATGGCATCCGCTCATCATCCCCAAAGGAACAGAGAGTGTACACCATCCACAATTTAGGGACTGATCCGAATAATCAAAAGGACAAGTTAGGATTTAAGCAAGACAAAAAGATCATCTAGCCCTAGGGTAAACGTCAATACAACTAAAAAGTGTGTGGATTTGCAATTTGTTTTAAAAAAGTTTAAATTCAAGGGTAAACTTTAAGTTTTGAGCCTATACCTTGGTTCAAGTGGGGAGGCCTTAATTGGTTTGGTAAAGAAGAATCACCTTGAGCTCATGCACCTCCTCCAAGTGGTAATTTAAAGCTTCCATAAATCCTTGTACGCTCTTGACCAAATGGTGGATCGATCTAGGTTTGAAATTGGATAAAGTGCTTGGAGCTAAGGGGAAAAGGTTGGAAAAGTAGTTTGGAGGCTATGTGAAGCTAATGGAGCAATTAATTCAAGGTTTTGATTAGTTTCAATGAATAATTGAGTTAAGTCCTACTGCAAATTTGACAAATTAACAAGGGAAGTAGTGGGAGAATGGCTTGAAAATGGAGGGAAAATGCTTCAGAAGACTTTGGCTAGACATTGGGAGCAAAAGGTTAGAGGTTGGTTGAATAAGGAGTTCCCTTTTCCTTGGTGTCTTAGGAGAGTTATTTTTATGCTTTGGAATTGTTTGATATAGCTTTTGCTCAGGGAGAGAGAAGATTTTCCATTTCTTTGAAATTGTTAGTATGGGTTAATTATTGGTAATAAGAAGTTTAGCATGGATTTTTTTAGGGGGGTTGATGGATGGCTGCATGAATCAATTTTATGTGTTTTTCAACGTTACCACTTTAGAACTTTTCTTAAGTCTTTAAAATAACTATTAATTAGGATTCCGAGATTGTTTGTTTGTTACAACATAAATCCTCCTATCTTCTAAGATTTATTGCATGATTGTATATTGTGTAAGTGTAAGCCCTAACTCTTAAATAAAATGAGAGAAAACAACATAAAAATAACATTACTTTAAAAATATTAAGCCAAACAATAATCTAGCTTGGGAAGTCACTGCAGTCCTCCTCAAATTCTATGATACCTCCTACCTTTTTCTCTTTTTCGCAAGAACTATTCTTGTGAAATGAGAGAAAACAACATAAAAATAACATTACTTTCAAAATATAAAGCCAAACAATAGTCTAGCTTGGGAAGTCACTGCGGTCCTCCTCAAATTCTATGATACCTCCTACCTTCTGCTCTTTTTTTCTCCACAAGAACTATTCTTGTTTGAGCCATACCCAATTAATTGTCCCATTAACAATCATGAAATGGCTTGTGTCTATAGAATAAATAGCAACCAAATAATCTAAACTTTATCTAATCTTTATATTAGGTAGAGGAATAATCGATTATAAAATTCGCAGATCAAATAAATATCATAAATTTCTTAGTTTAATAGTTGAGCCTACTATCAAGTGATGTGCTTATCTTTTGAGATAATGTATTACTCGTAGTATCGTACTCGATTATTTAAACTATAAAATAATGAAATATATATGGTCTCATTTTTAAAAATTAAAATATTATTTTTAAAATCAAAATTTCATACATATTAAACCAATTTTTTTTCAAACTGACAGATCAATCCTGAAAAGCGACCAATCAATCTGCTAATATGCTAATCCATCATATTATTAATATTAAATATGTTATATCATATGAAAAAGTTAACAAACCTCTAAGTATTATGCATAACTCTTTAGCATGAGATTTACCTCCACACTTGTAGAATCTCTTTTAATTGAAGTTGAATGTATCATTGCAAAGGAGGCACCTTTTAAATCAAATGATGACTAGTTTATCACAAGAATAAGCCATCAATAGAAGACTTAGGACTAACATGCACTAATTCAGAAATTAGCCCAACAATTAGTATAATACTTCTTGAATTTAAATGCCATAAATTACAATTTAGTTTATCTTGGAGGAGTTGATAATTACATAATGTAGATCAAATAAATAAAGTTAAATATCCATTTATGAGAGCTTAAGCAAACACGAACTATAGAAAGTATCAAATTAAGGCCCATCATAAGAAGTAATAAAAAAGAAATAATTAAATTTATATTTTTTATTTAATTTTTAAAATCATATTCTAGGTACTTTGACCTTTTGAATTTCAGGGTATGTACTGGCAAGTAATGAAGAAAATAAATATAAAATTAGGAAGGATGTTTGCAGCCTCTTCCAACAGTGCCCATCTAAACTTTCCTCCAATATTTATCTTTTTTTTTTTTTTTTGAATTATGGCCAATGTAATATTTATAAATAGGGTTGATATGCAATAATTTTTTTACCTTTAAAATAAAATATTTGAGAATTACTCTATAATGGCTTTGGTGCCTAATGGCATAAGTTGATCTTATCTTTGGTAAGATTAGGAAGTTATCTTTATTCTATCATATATATTTATTTATTATTTTAAATCATACTCTCAATTTTATTAGCATTCTCTCATCATCCTTAAAAGCTTATAGCTTCAATATCGAATGTATCCCTTACATCTACTTTAAATTTTCTCTTATTGCTCCCACTTAAGTTAGGCTTGACTAGAATCTAGTCTTAATATCTACCAATTAAAACCTATATATACTCATATAAACTTAATCATATATTGTATATCATAATTGAACATTCTAAGGCAATTATACACTTCTACTTGTTGTAACTTACCCCAATAAAATCCAATTCATCGAAGTAATCTTACAAATCAACCAAAACTAGCCTAATCCTGAATAATTTTAGTATTTCTACTACTATGACCCCTCTAATCTCTTTTCACTCCACCATAAAATTTAAATAACTTCATAAGAAAATACAATAAAGATCCACAGAATTTCACACTTTCAAATCTTTCTAAAATGTTCCCCCATCACCATCACTTTTGCATAAGTTTATCCATAAAGTGTAATATATCTTGCTAGCAAAGTGCGAGCTTAATTTAATCCTCCCAAGAAGGACCATTATATCATTGAGAAAATGAAATCAATTGTAAAATAATCATAAGATAATTATTAGAAATGATAAAAAATTACTTTATTAGCTCTTGTAGGTATATGTGACTTTTTTGGGTTATCCTCTTCGGTATGAATTAGTCATGATTTTTCTTTTTGTACAAATGTTTTAAGAGATTGAAAGTTTTTTGTCCAAAATATGAAAAATTAAACCATGAAAAAGGGTAAACTCAAAATAAAAATTGTATAGCTTTTTAATGGCAAAGAAATAAATGAGAAATTAATTAATTAATTTTTTTTTCATTAATGCCATGGTTCCGAAATTAAATGCAAAAATGCGATAAAAAATTGAAAAAAAAAAATCAATTTTGTAGGAAAATTAAATTATGTTAACAAATCCAAACATTAAGGATAACTTTTTAAAAAAAATTCAATCAATTTAGACAAGTTTATAAGTTACAAAAAGTCATAAAGTTTGCAATAAGTAAATTGACATATTACTTTAAGTTATTGTTCATAATTCTTTTTACTTTAATAAAAAATAGTATATTTTTTAATTGAAACAAACCCATGAAAGTATTTTAAAATGTGATATGCATTTACATAAATAAATTTAAAGTGTTTTGAAGATCTATTTGATTGTAAAAATTCACCGAGAAAATTAAATGTCATATATCAAATTGATCACTTTTGAAGATAAAGAATTTTCTATAAATCATAATGGTAGCATTTTATGATGAAAATTTTTTAGACAAACATATAGGTACATACATGTTCAAAAAAAATAATAATAAGGCCAAAATTTTTAGAAACATGCAAAATCAATAAAGGAAGGCATTTGAATACATACATACATACATACATATATATATATAGATACATATATATATATATATATATATGTATGTACATATATATATA
>NW_018232048.1:0-31460 GCF_001263595.1 Phalaenopsis equestris | reverse complement strand
AGGGGAGGCGGATCTCCAAAACTAAAAAGCAAAAAAATGCATTGAAATCCTTGGGGTTCTTCCTCCTACATTACTTACAACTTGCAAAAAATAAAACACAAAGAAAAATGTATACCCAAAATTACAAGTATACTAAAACCAAACAGAAACCTATAGAACCAACAGAAAGAGCAAAGTGTTAAAATGATGCAAAAACGTGTCAGCCAAAGTATCCCATGCAATTGGAGTGGTGGACCATGGAACCCGAGCAGCCAACCAAAATAGAACAAGAATTCCAAAAAGTCACACTGTACAGAAATGGAAACAATAGTGTATGGAAGAAAGCAATTTCAAAATAGGCACAAATAAGTCCAAAATTGAGCCCCAAAAAACTCCATAAAGCAAGATTAAGGTCTGATATAAGGGACCCCCAAATTGTCCCCATAGAGGAGCATTCTTAATACACCAGAAGCATGCAAACCAAGAAAAATCTTATCAGTTCTTAATCTCGCAAGCCAGTCAGCAGGAGTGTTTCCTTCCCTATAGATGAAGCTCGAATGCATCCTAAGATTGTAAGTTAAAATAGTATGTCAAATTATATTAAGAATGCATAATAAATTCCAAGGAGGTTGTTTAGATTTATGTACAAATACTAGAAGCAAAAAAAAAAACATAGAGTATGGCCCTGACAATCTATAAAAACTTCGCTAACCCTAGACGCCCTGTTGCACCAACTATCATCAACATTAATTTTAACCCAGCCACAATCAGGAGGCCGCCAACTGAAAACCAGTGGCCTCCGGATGGAAACTGAGGTAAAGCACAATGTATCACCCCTGAAATTTCTGCATAATTTAAAATAATGGGATAGAATATAAGAAACAGTAAGGGAGGAGGAAGGGTGGGAATTATGGTATTTATAATTCTTTTTTGCCATCCAAAGAAACCAAAATACTGTTAATGGGAAATGCTCAACCTTTATTTGAGCATATGATGAAGCTTTCCAAACCAACATGATGTCCTTCACCTCAAAATTTTGAGGCCAAATAACTCCAAAGTAATTGTCAATCATACCCCAAATTTCTTTAGCATAGCAGCACTCATAAAATAAGTGTGCAAAATTTTCTTTAGCATTACAACGTATGTAACATATAGAAGCCAACCTCAAGCCTTTTAACTTCAGGATATCATCTAAAGGCAACATTGATAAGAAAAACCTCCACAAAAAGAAAAAGATGGTAGGGGAAATGTGATTATGACAAATCAAATTCTTTCAATCCCAAACAATAAATGTATGCAAATTCTTATAAAACATATTCATAACAGATGCATTTAAATTAAATTTCTAAATAGGAGCATCCTTTTTTTGTTGTGCAATAGGGATTTGAGCAACCTTTAAAGCATTATCGCCAATCATGACCCTTAATTTAGCCATGTCCCAGGAGCCATCTATCCAAAAACCTGAAATCACATTGTCATTGACCAGAGCAACAAAAGGATAAAAATTGCTCAAACCCCATTGCCCATGCCAAAAAGAGACTTTCCCTTCACCAATGTCCCAGAAAATGAAATTGTTGGCCATAGCTCTAACTTTAAGAATCGATTTCAAAATTTTAGAGTCAACAACCCTCCAAGTTACCAAAGAAGGGTGCTCATACTTGCAATACTTATGATGCATGAACTGAGCCCAAAGAGAATCTCTAGCGCTCTGACTCTAGCTTTGAATTTGAACCACAACTTGCACATGTTAACTTGTGCTAAATGATCTATGCTTTTGAAACCAAGCTAACCAGAGTAATTAGGTTTACAAATTTTATTCTAAGAGATCCACATCTTCCTAGTCCCTTCCCCAAATCAAAGGAATCTATTAAACATGTTTTGCAAAACTTTTTGTGCACTCTTTTTGAGATTTAACACTTGCAAATCATACAAGGGAATGTTATGAAAAACACTTTTGAGCAGAGTTAATCTGCCCCCATTAGAGAGGAAAATATTCATCCAATCAGCAATTGTAGATTTAATTTTAGCCACCACATCATCCAACTAAATTTTCCACCTCCTACCCCTAAGAAGATTAACACCTAGATATTTAAGGGGTAAGGAAGCACACTTATAACCTGTGAAGTTAGTAGCCCATGTAATCATAGCACTTTTAAT
This sequence comes from Phalaenopsis equestris, assembly GCF_001263595.1. Taxonomy (NCBI): domain Eukaryota; kingdom Viridiplantae; phylum Streptophyta; class Magnoliopsida; order Asparagales; family Orchidaceae; genus Phalaenopsis; species Phalaenopsis equestris. The sequence goes on along the minus strand of NW_018232048.1, from coordinate 29,324 downwards.
CGATTTACCAAAGTAAATAAGACATGTGACATGGCTAAAAGTAAGGCCAGAAGTGTACTGAAATGTATTAATATTATTCATGAGAATTTTAATAGCAGCTTTAGAGGCATCAGAGAAGAGAATAACATCATCAGCATACGTCAAATGGCTAACAAGCAACTTTGATTTGTGGGACAATTTCATATGGGGATGTTGCACATGCATTCTATTGATTAACCAAGAAAAGTAATCAAAAGCTATGGTAAAATGGTAGGAGAAAGTAGATCGCCCTGTATAATCCATCTTTGAGCAGAAAAGAAACCATAGGAAGTGGCATTAACTAGCACACTATAGTAATTATTTTCTAACCAACTTCTGATCATGGAACAAAATTTCCTGTTGAAACCTCTAACTGTTAAAACATTCAATATAAAATTCCAACTAATAATATCATATTCCGTTTTAATGTCAAGCTTAATCACCATATCGCCACCCCTATATTTCTTATCCAATTCCTTAATCAATTTATGAGGAATGAGGATATTATCAGTGATCTTTCTACACTTAATGAAAGCAGACTGCTAGGGAGAGATAATGGCACACAAATGTGGTTATAGTCTAGCTACAATCAACTTGCTAATAACTTTTGAAATAACAAAAGTAAGGGAAATATGTCTAAATTTTTTCCAGTTATTCTTATCATTAGTTTTAGGAATGAGCACTATCAGGGCAGATGAAAAAAGTTTACCTGGATTGTCTTCAGGGAAAAAACTTTTAATGGCAAGAGTTACCTCCTTCTTGATTATATCCCAACAAGTCACATAGAAATTAGATGTAAACCCATCTAGCCCCAAAGCTTTATTAGGACTGATATCTTTAATAGTGTTAAAAATATCATGTTCTATTAGAATGTCTGAGAGCTCTAAACCAACAAGATATTTTATTTCCTCATCAAAAAACATATCTTCAACTGGGAGCACCTGCACAATAGTACCAAATAAATTAGAGAAATACTACACAACATTATTACCAATTGCTCCTTCTTCAATAAGCACATTGTCCTGCTCAGATTTAATCTTTAGAATAGTATTTAGATTTCTCCTAGATATATATATATATATATATAACATTTTGAGGTTACAAGGGGGATACCCATCTCTTATCCAAAAACATATCAAACATTTATACAAAGAATTATTCAAGCCTATAAAGAGAAAATTATGAACTCCTTCTACATAATAGTGATATAATTTTCTTTGGATAAATAATAATGGTTTAATAAAAATAGTGAGAAAGGAAGTGTAACATTTTATCTCACTCATAGGTTCATTTCTACTTGAAGGAAGAAAAAATGTTATAATTATCTTTACAAAATTTTTAAAATTTAGGACTCCTATACAAATTTTTTGATAATTTAGACTTTTCATTATGTTTATTTATTATTTTAAAAATTTCTTTTTTCTTACTAAATAAATTGTGTTAGTAACAACACATATAATTGTGTGTTGTAAATGTTAATTACAATGATTACTCCTTTGGACTGCCACTTACTGCACTTAGGCGTAATTTTGAGCCATGAAATGTCTATTAAGCCAATTTTGGGCTTTTAAAATTATTATTCAACATTCTAATTAACTCAACTTAGCATTTTTAAAATCCAAAGAAGCTTTTATAATTATTTAAATAGATTTAAAAATTTTAGAGTGAAATATTATTGTAATGTTTATTCAAATTGATGTGCCCATTTCATGAATTATTCGAATTATGATTAATGGAACTTTGTTTGGTTTATGATTGTAAGGAGAGGTCAACATTAACAATAGTTATAATATGCTTTGAATATGGTCCACTCTTTTATATTGTCATCATATATGCATTTGATTCATTTGAAATATTTTCCTAAGTATGCAAACATTTATTTTTAGCATATTTTGATAGAAACTTTACACTACTCAAATCACATATAGAGCTAGAAATGTGATTGATGAAGTTGTCAATAATTTGAGTCATTTGAACCTCTTAAAATAGTTAAGGGGGGCAACGTATTAAAGCTCTTGAGTTGTAGTTTAATGGAGCCATTCATCAACTTCAATTGAGAATAGCTCATAATAAGAAGAATGAAGAACACTCCCATTCAAACAACATTGAAGAACATTCTTATATGAAGAAAAATTCAAGGAGATTAGCACAAGTATTATGCTTTTTAAAAGCAATTGTATGGTGTCAATAAGTTTCAAAATATGGAACTAGAAGAAGTAGTTTTAAAGGGGAAAATGTATCAAAGTAAGTGCAAGAAATTTTGTAGATGGTGTTCTCCTCAATTGTGATAAGTATAGCATAATTCCTACTAAAATTCTTTTTTTTTAGTTAAAGAGAAGATAACATTGTTTAGATGCTCAAGAGATAGTTTAGCATAGGGAGAACTTTCAAGCGTTTTCATATGGATATAATGCATTATAAGAACCTAGACTTAAAGAAGAGTGACTTAAATTAATACACATTTACCAGATATGTTATATAATATTAATACTTGACGTATGAAATCATTTCAATTTTTGGGAGAAAATGTGGAATACCTTTGAGAGAGACTGCACAAATGATATTGATCTAGAAGAGTAACAAACTACAAATGTGTAACATTTTTGCTATTACAAATAAAGACAATTATAAGTTATATGTAAAGTATTATATTTTTAAGTGTTAGGTTTTGTTAATTATTATTTTAAATTAACTTTAAAGTCTACTTTGATTCTTTTCGTATGTGTTTGTTAGCCATATATTGGTACATAGAGCTAATGAATAGGACTCTAATAAGTCTATTATACATACTTTTTCTCAACCTCACTTGAACTAGAGTTTTAAAGAAGAAGATAATAATGACACATTTTGTAAATACTTATATTATGGTCACATTAAGAAGAAAACTAAAATAGAAAGCTATAGAATAAAATAATGCCCATTCATCCATATTTTCTTATGACGAGGTGAAGCAACCTTTTTAGCTATAAGGGATCTAAAAAAAAAAGACCATAATTAGTGAATAATTACCTTAAGTTATTTCAGAAATAGAATATTCAATTGATTTTTTTTAGAGTTCTATAGATATGGAGGCGACGAAAGCAACCTTTTTAGCTATAAGGGATCTAAAAAAAAGACCATAATTAGTGAATAATTATCTTAAGTTATTTCAGAAATAGGATATTCAATTGATTTTTTTAGAGTTCTATAGATATGGAGGCGACGATAAATAAATGTGTGGATTGTGTCATGTAAATAAGTGATAATATGGAGAATAACAAAAATGATAGAGTTGTTAACTCAACCATTCATACTGAGATTAGGGATGCCATAGAGAAACTGAAGGGGGACATTTATGAATATCTTGTCATTAATTTTTCTATTCTTTTGAATTTTGAAGGTAATTCTATGTCAGATAAGGGAGATCAATGTTAAGTAATCTCATGTCATTATATGTACAAATACTATAGTGAAGGGGGAAGAAATTGTTAGCTTATCTCTCTCCATTGTGTATATTAGATGATGTAAAGTTAATTGATTATAAAAACAAAGAGGAATAAAGAATAATAACTATTTGTTTCATATTTTAGATATATATCAAACAAAATGTACTAGTCAATGAATTCAAACACCATTCATCTTGGTTGGCCTATCAATAAAGAGAAATTATATTTCTTCAATGCATTATTACATATTGGTAGATAACTTTAGAGAGAGAGAGAGAGAGAGAGAGAGGAATATATAGTGAAAGTATAATGTGATTTCTATTATTAAATATACCTATAATGTTATTAATAGGAGAACAAAGTTAAGTCATGTCATGTTGTTATATGTACAAATTAAAATAATATTTATTGAATAATATGTGAGATCCCTTGGAATATGAAGATAATAATGTTGTTTGACTTATTATTCCTCCTACATTTAAGTATATATTTTATAGGCAATCATGCACTTAATTTGCAAATGTTTTTTTAGGATTGCCTTAGTTACTAGGATTATTTGATCATAAATAGAATGTTCTTCTATTGAAATATAATTGTAAGTGGAGAGTTAACTTTGATGTCATTCCACAGTATAATATAAACTAAACCATTTGAAATTTTAACAAAGATTTATGTAGTGCCTATAAATTTTATTTGATAAGCAATTTATGCTTTATTTGTGGTAGAGACTATGGAGTGTATGATCTATAAAATGTTTTCTATCTTATTTTACATCGCAATATGCTATTCTAAAAAAAATTAGTTGTTTAGTAATATTTTGCAATATTGTGGATCCTTAAATTTGTAAGTAGATATTAGGAAAAAAATTGAATTATCTAATTATACTATAAAAATTATATTAATGTAATTTTTTATATATATTTATTTAGTTTTTGTTAAAGAAGTATATTTAAATATTTTTAGATATTCAGTTAGCTATATGAAGTACATTCTATTATGCTATGTTTTAACTATTTTGATTGCATATGCTATATCAAAATTATAATCTCCTTTGTTATACTTATTGTGGTTGCATTTTGCTCAATAATAATATTATATATATTATGATTGCATTTTGATCTATCAAAGTTATATTCTTATGTAAATAATGTTTCAATTATGTTGTAAAAAGTCAGAATTTTAATCAAGTTTTATTTGTACTTTAGTTTAAAATTTGTTGGTTATTGTTTTGAATCTTATTTTGAGCATTAATTGAATTTATGTTTGTCTTATTTAAATATTGGAAAAATTTACTTCAATGTTGCTTCAACCTTGTTAGAAGCTTATTTGAATATTTTTAAATCAAAATAAGTTCTTGATGAAGTTTAATATGCAATTCGTGAATATAAGTTGTGTAATTTCATCTAAAAGTAATCTTATGGCATATTTCCTTATGAAAATAAAAAAGTAATCTATTTTTAAACAAAAAATATTTTGAGTCATTTACATACACACTACCCAATTATTATATATTTATATGTTATACGATAATTTGCATAATTTTACTGTTTGGAGGTGGGGAGACCATTCTATTTCTTTCTTTATGTGAAGATTTTTTCTGTCACAGTTGCCTTTGGATGATATTTTGAAGCTAAAAGGCTTGAGAATTGTTTCTAAGTGTTATATATGTGGTAAGGCTGAAGAGTCTAAATCACATATTTATGAATGCTCCTTCTCCCAAGCTATTTGGTTTGGATTTGGGAGGCAGCTCCGTATACTTTGGCCTTCCAATTCTCGGGTTGAAGATTATATGGCTTCTTGGAAATTTTCTCAGCATAAAAAACTCGCATATTTCCCTTTGGTAGTTCTTTGGTTCATTTGGTCGGCTAGAAACAACTATAAGTATGCCAACTCCCTCCTATCTCCTCCCTTACAATCTCACACACTCTCTAATTATTCTAAGGCTTGTCGTACTTTAAAGCCTAACAATTTTGAGCCTTTGCAACAATTGGGCAAGAGACCATCTCTGGTCTAATGGCAGCCTCCTAGTGATGGCTGAATTAAATTCAATACTGATGGCAGCTGGAGTTCATAAGCTACAGGAATTGGAGGTGTTTTTAGAAATAAGTCGGGCAATTATTTATGTCATTTTGCTTCCCATATTGAGTTTGTAAGCTCTCTAGAATGTGAATGTTGGGCTGTGTTGATGGGAATCAAGCTGGCAATTATTTTTCACCACTCTACACTGATTATTGAAACTAATTCATGGCAGCTTTATAATATGCTTACTAAAGTGGCCAAGCCTGATTGAGATTTATTGTGTCTACTTAATCATATCTGGAATTTAATCTCTACGCATCATCTTAACATTCAATTCAGTTTTATTTATAGAGAGGGGAATGCACCTGCGGATTAGCTAGCAAAGAGTGGCACCACTCTCCTCACTGTTGCTACACATCCCACTCCGCCTCTTAGAAGGTTGTTGCATGGTGATAAACTTACTATAACATTTATCATAAGCTAACATGGTCTCTGTTACTTTTAATTCCTTTGATTACTTGAATTTTATGTCTTTCCTGATATTGCTTTTGCTCGACTACTGCTTCTGTGTTTTACGTGACTCTTTATTTTACTGGGGGTTATCTGCGGGTCTCTTTTGTTCTTTCTTGTTGTTTGGATCATATGGCTTCATGTCTACTCCTCTATTACCTATGGCTTGCCCTCTAATGGTTGTTTACAACCTCAAAACTCTGATTGCCTGCTGATTTCCTTTCCTTTGCTGCTGCTATTTGGTTTATTGCCTCAACAAGTTTGAAGTTTCTTTCTTTTTTGGCTATCTCTACAACTACTATACAGTTTTACAGGGATACATGGTTTTCTTCAAGTTAAATAAGTATTTTCTGCATACTTTGTTTTCAGACATTGGTGCGGTCTCGATTTTTTGGAGCAGCTTGTGTATATTGGAGAAGCTCTCGATTTTTTATTATTTTGGGCTCGACATTCTAGTTTTTTTTTTCGTGAGCCTTTATGTTTTGGGTATACGACCTTCTTTAGTCTTTATTTTGTTTTGGAATACTCTTTTTTGTGTTGTTGAGAGGTTTTGTAATGTGGTAGAGGAACCCTCTTATGAGTGCGTACTATATTCTGTTCTTTTTAGATTCGGGGGATCCTCTCCCAACCCTATATACTCAACTTTTATGATTAACACGTAGAGAGCAGAATATATATATTTCTAACATTTAAGTTTACTTTATATATTTATACGGCCCAAATCTTTCTTATCTTATCAAAATTAAAGTTTAGGTAGTAGATATGTAAATACTAAGAATTGAGTTGTATGCATGTAAATATTATATATATATGAACAAGATTTTATTTGGATTCACAACTACTCATCGTTCATAAATTAATAAATGTCAATCGATGCTTAATTGGGATTAATTAGGGTTGTATGAACATATTAGATTCAAGTTAGTAGAATTTAATAAATCTCATAAATTGGGATTTAGAAACTCCTATAAGAGTTTGATCCTAAAAAGTGTTTGGCAAGAGACTGAAATCATGTCAAGCTCTTTGACAACTTAGGATTTAAAAATTTGTTATGTTTGTTATAATAAAAGAAATTTATTATTTTATTACTATAAAATAATAATTATTGAATTTAATTTCAATTTAGTTATAATTATGCTAATTAATAACTAATGATTTTCAAAACTAATTAATTATTTATCTTAAAATTTTTAAACTAATTAGTCATTAAATAATAATTTAACATTAATATTGAATTAATTAGTTATTAATTATATTAATAAAAATTAACTTAAAATTTAAATTATTTTTAATCATTAAATAACTATTAAATAATTATATCTAAGTTTACTTAATTATTATTATTTTATTAATTAATTGTTAATTATTGCTCAATTTAAATAATAAAATTAACAAAAAATAAGAATTACAAACCTATCTCTTTTCCTCTCTCCTCTTTGCTTGAAATCCTTCTCTTCTCTGCTTGAAACCCTTGCTTAATTCACTCCCTCTGTCTCAACTTCTTAGGGTATGTTTGGGGTAGCTGCTGCTTATCCAGCTTATCCACTCCCTCTGTCTCAACTTCTTAGGGTATGTTTGGGGAAGCTGCTGCTTATCCAGCTTATCCCCAGCTTATCCATATAAACTGTTTATCTTGAAAGCTGCTGATCTGCAGCTGATCCAGATAAGCTGGCTGATTGTTTGGTTTGTGTGTTTGGAAAACAACTGATTTTGCAGTTGTTTCTGGATAAATGAACATTATGCCCTTGATCTGGATACACTGGTTAGCTATTTAGTTTGTGCGTTTGGAAAATAACGGATTTGTAAAACATAATTATTATGGCTAAATATTTGATAGTTTAGAACAAAAAAAAATCATAACAGCACAAAAATAAGGATATACACCTCACTTAAGAGTGAGTATCAACAAACCTAAAAAAAGAAAATACATATTAAAATTACAATTAAAAGTATGATGATATTCATTTTAAAATGCAGAAGAAGCATGTCAAAGATAACATCAAATCACGATCACTTAATTAGTTAGCAACATAAAAAAGTAGATAAATTGGTGAATATAACACATACTACAAAAATAATACCAATAATTCAACAAGTAATGGTCATGAGACTTCAAAATGACACACCAAAAACCAGTAAGAAAACTATGTGCTTTTTATAAGCATAATATGTATGGAGGTAACAAATGATGAAATTGAATGGTTAATACCTAATATAGTCCCCACTTTCACACTTTTCTATGGATTCTAAACAAGAAATGTTTAGGGCTACACCTCTACTAAGGGGTGAAAAACTCAATGTTCAAGTTGCTCACAATAAAAGAGGTAAGCACACACTATTCTTTGCTACTTGAAGAACAAACAAAAGAAAATCTTGCAAGAAACTAAATAAATCTTAGTCTTTAAATCTATTATATGGTAATGTTAACATATAATTTCACAAATGAAGGGAAAACTGAAAGAAAAGACACGGTATGCTAACACTTAGAACAAAATTATGTTGCCAGTGAACTTACTCAGCAAATTAGTCAATTGTGTCGGCCTTTCTGTCGAACTAGACTACCTTGATCTGTTCAAAAAGGAACTTCTCAAGAGATGCAATTTCCATAATCTTATCTTCCACTGACTTTGAATAATCTATGATGAGTGTCGAGCTCTTCCGTTTCCCTCCTTTCGCACCAGCGCTAATCCTTGTTCGACCCATCTTTCAGCCTCTCTCAGCAAGCTCGCTTGTTCTGAAGTTCGTGCGTTAGGGAAACTAAGCGAGGGAGGAGGTGGACAACAGAAGGGCACGAGAGTAAAGAACCATTCGCCGCACATCGAAGACGAGGGCTGCGGGGTAGATCCCAAGGCCCCGACTATTAAGGATTTCAAAACTACGTTTCACCATAATCTGTCCGAACGCAAGAACCAAACGACAATGCGGTGTTTTCAAAACGCCGACCGAACTTATAAGCCGCCACAAACGACCCCTTAATATTGCTTAAAACTATCTCCTTCATGACCAAACTCTCATGATACAGTTGTGATTAGACAACAACGGGATTGTTGTGTACAGAGACCCTAAATTCTCATCTTTCTCCTCTTTCCACTTTGTTCCTACCGAAAGATAACTTTACACTTCCTTTTCGCGTGAAAGCCCGCCTCGAAATTATAAATTCAACGCTGTGTTCGGTAGCTTATTATTTATCAATTTAACCACGAATTTAACTTAAATCCAACCAAACACAAAAAAAAAAATCCAACGCTCTCTTAAATTCGATTTTCTTAAATTCTATTATGAGTCTGATTTATTCGGCAATCATTCGCGATCTCTTTCAACAATCGACTCAATTTGATAAATTCAAATTCATCACATTTGATGAATTCAAAGTCATTAGCTTAGATAAGATGAATCTAATGTGCAGCCAAACACTGCCATGATTTTAAGGCATAAATCCATGAAATCCTAATTTATCGAATCTGTGGTTATATTTTGTCCAAAATGGTCCACCTTTAAATCCGTTATCAGACATGACCTTAGGATTGAGTTCACCGTTATCATATGCGGTGGACAACAAGCCCCATTTCTCCCTCTCTATAATCCCCTCACGCTGCTTCCCGCAATCACACAGTTCCAAGACATTTGAGAAACAAATTGTTCCACTGTTTGATTTTTCTATATCTGGTAAGAAATTTATGTGCACTTTGATTTCAGTATTCGCTTTGGATTCAAAGTTTTCCTTTTGAATCGACCATTTACTTTTCTCATTTGAGTAGAACAGTTTAGGATTTGAGATCTATGCTCAAGGCAATAATGGCCGAGGCCTTCGGATTTCAAATTTGATGACTTTGTTCGGGGAGGGTTTGGTAGTCTATGATAGATTTAAGTGTGAATTTAAGGTATATCCACCAGACATATTTTTTGCGTTCTGGTAACTTCCCGCGTAACGATCTGGAGTTGGATTTGAGGACCACGTCCTTCGTGGCGGAGGAGAAGATTCCCGTCGCTTGCCTCGCCGCTAGCCGCAAGTCGCCTCCCTCGTCGTCGCAGCCGAAACCTCGCTTACATCGCTCCAGCTCTCCCGGTACCTCTCCCTCTTTCTAGTCTCTGCCCGAAACCCTCGTCAATGTCCCTCTTTCTCTCCCGGTTCCGCCCAATCGCCCAATACCATTGCCTTATTCACGGAACCCTCGCGATACAGTCGCGATTAGAGCTTACCTGGAAAGGCAACCTCGGGAATATCTTGGTGGATTTTGAGCAGATATTCTTTCTGCTACTATATCTTTTTTAATTGTCTCTGTCAAGCTTGGTGGATTTTGAGCAGATATTCTTTCTGCTACTACTATATCTTTTTTAATTGTCTCTGTCAAGTGTGGGTTGCTTTTTAATTCATTAATCAAAGCTAAATTATCTGAATTTGATATTTTGGTTAATGCTTCCTCACTTGTTGCGATTTTTTAGTTTTAATTCTAATTTATCTTTGACGAATCAAATGAAGTTGGAAAAAAAAAAAAGAAAATCGGAATTGCAAAATGTTTTATTTTATACAAGCATTCTGTAATGCATTGTCTATATGCCTCATACATTTTTTGGAACACATTTTTATGCAGAATGGTGCTTTTTTTTCTGTTTATTTCTACCTGCTATAGTAGTAGGTCTATGTTCATCTTTTAATAGATTTGAGTCTTCAACATCAGGAGAAGTTTGTCTAGATTTTCTATGCAATGAGTAAGGCATGTCATGTTGTTTGGGAAGATAACTGAAGGCAGAGTAAGGTTGAATTCGATGCACTAATGGTTTCAGCCCAAAATTTATTTCTCGAAGTGTTTGCCAATCATTTTATTTTACCATACCAGCATTTTTTATCTATACCAGTATTTTTTAACTATCTAATGTGGAATTAAACCAAATTATCGATTGCTTGTAGAACTATCTTAATTAGGTCATGATATTTCTTTTTGTGGGCTGGCTTTAATGAATTTATACCAAATTAGCTATTGGTAAACATCCTAGGAGTCATCTCTTACTTCTTCTATGTCTCAAATCAAGTGGCTTACTGCGTTTCTTACAGGGCTGTTTAAGCACTGTATAACCAAAGAAATCCCACCACACTGAAATACAATGGCAGCATTTGCAGGATCTGCAGGCAGTAGAAACCACAGTGTAGAGAAAACAGTACAGTTACTAAATTAATTAATAAATTTTAAGAAAATATACAAGTGGGAACATAGATTTACATACATACCACACAATTTCAATGTATTTACATATCTAGCACATAAAGTTTGATATTTATATGTATAACACTTCACCTATGCAAGAGAAACTGTATATCAATTTAAAAAGATAGTAACAATTGCCTTTTTTATGTGATATTATGTATTAGTGTTTTATGTAAATATATAAGAATTATGGGTGCACCTATAACTTTTTGTAGCTGAAATAACAACATTATAACTGGATTTAAATAGGCTCAAGAGAATTAGCAACAGATGAATTACATGTCCCACCCACACCAAATTCGATGATCCTTTCATTTTCCTCTGTAATGCAATCCAGAAATTGCTCCAAAACATTAAGCTGCTCATCTAAGAACACTAAGATTTTTTATTGTAATTATAATTTAAGAAATTCCAATTATTTTTAACGGAAACTTACGTAAGCGCCACACAATTCTTATGAATTTACATATCTAACACGTAAAGTTTGATATTTACATTTATTACACCTTGGTGCTATTAACCTATGCATAAATAAATGCATCTGACTTTTACACAGGCCTTTAGGCTCTTATCTGCAAGCCCTTCTAGCCTACACAAAGCCACAAAAAAATTAGACGGAATATTAAACTAAACAGGTAAATTTTTCAACCTTAACTCACCTAAGCTTTGGCTGTCTCCCGAAAACTATAGCAATTGCTTTGACCATGGAAATATCGTCATTAATTTCCGGCCTCAATTTCTCAGTCTACAGTTATAAATGAATCAGAGCGTTATTCTGAATTAGGTCCCCATTCACTTTTTTGGTTGAAGTTCCTTATTGAAGTTAGCATCCCTGTGCTTCTGTAAAATGCAAGGACTGCATTGTTTCTCCCTAATTTGTGCTGAATGCACACTTTATTTCTGCAAAAATCTGCATTTATTCATTCTGACGTATGCATTTCTGTGCTTCTGAAGTGTGCTGGACGCTCCAGAAATTTGCCCTTATTCTCCCAACTTTTAGATTTTCAAATCGTCTATGTTAAATCATGAAAGTATATACTAAACATTAGTTATGGATTTAATTGGATTGAAGGAAATAATACCAAATGCAAAAATTGGAGTTAACTGGATTTAATAAATCCAGTTTGCTGGATTTAGTAAATCCTACTTAATTTAAATCCATCAGGCAGCCATCTGTGTCTATTTTACTAGTGCTTAATGTCTCTTCTTCTTGCAGCCCTTCAACAACTCTGTCCATGGATCATGCGGAGCTAACTACTGAAGAGGTACGTGAGTGGTTCCTTTTTTCCCTTCTCGCTGTTATAAAGCTCAGTTTTTAGGGCTTCATCTTCAGTTAGGACTATGAAGCTTTTTTTAATGCTTTTAGGCTTATCCTATGCTTTTGACTTTGATTTCTGCAATGCACGAGAAAACAAAATGATTTTAATTTTTGTTTAGTTTTAAGAGCCGTCAAATTTCTTTGAGAAATTTTTGGATTCATCTTGTTATTCATTTTTCTATGAGCTAACAATCAAATGCAGGTAGACTTCAAGTCAAGTTTTAGTAGTATAAACATTGAGCAATCTTGATGGGCTTTCATTGATTCAGTATTCTATTTGATGCGGGCTTGCTGTGGTTATGAGCATAAATCTGACCTGTAATGTGTTTCAGTCATATGATAACTTAAAATTTCATCTCAGAGTAAATGAGCCAAATATCATGCAGACAACAGCATGTGGTATGTAAAATTTTGAAATGAAGCTCGACATATTACTACAATAATTGTTCATGATGGCTTTTTTTACAATTGATTAGTTTATGATGTTGCTTTGTTAGAATTAATCTCTAGGGCATTTTTATGGCTTGACTATTCTCACTGCCTGTGGCCGTGCTAGTTACATGGTCAAAGTGGACTTGTCTGTAGCTACTTCCTGGCAATTTGTTTTCAAGGAAAAAATTATGAGCGAAGTAAATTGCCGTCTCATGAAATTTGCTTGACATCTACAAATATCTTACATTATGCAAATGGTACCTTTTCTAGATCTCACAAAATTTTAAAAGGTATTTTTTATTTTGGGGCTTGTTCATGAACCATATTTTCTTGTATCCTTGCTTCCCTTCTCTTCTGATTAAAGATCAAGGATTCATTCTATCTTTTTCGTATCAATCTATAACATTTGGTGCTTGCATCTGTGTCTGTTTGTAGTGGTAAGAACTTGTCTCTGTGTTACTGTGTACATGGAATATGAAAGAAAAATTTTGTACCGTCACTGAATGTTTTGAGTTCAATGAATACAATTATTTCCATATCCCTTAGGTTAGGTTTAGCAGAAGGGCTATTGCATTTTTATTGCCGGTATTGTGATTAGGCGTAATGTATACTGCATTGTTTTAGTAAAAATGAGATTTGCTGAAACTTCGATGAATCTAAGTTAAGTGATGGTTGCCTTAAGGATATGCTTTGGTTTTCTTTAATCTGAGTAGTATGTCATATTTCTGCAGGTTCTACGGAGGGATATACCATGGGAAACATATATGAGAACAAAGCTGATCTCAGGAACAGGCTTGCAGTTGTTGAGGCGATATGACAATAAATCTGAAAGCCAACGGGCAGCTTTACTGGATGATGTAAGCTTGTGTTCCCGTTGATATGATTGGGTTTAATTTTCTTTCTGTTTGCATACAATATCTTTTTAGAGTTATCATAAATCATTGGGACTTCTTTATCATTGCTATATTGTTATTTAGCATCTATATTAATTTTAGCACATCTTTGTTTTGTTTATGATAAGCACCCGATTCTGTTTGCAAAAGCTTGTGTGTCATTTTCTTTACATAGTTTGATTACATGTTGAAGTGTTCTTCAGGTCAATTTGAATCTTTAAAATAACTTCCTTTGTTATGTAGAGGCTATTCTATAGTTGAGTCCTGCAAAAGCTTGTGTGTATTATTTGTATTAATGGTAATAAGACCCTTTTCCTCATGCATTGTGAGCATTGCACCTTTTATATTGCCTGCTTAAAGAATGACTAATGTGTGGAGAAAATCATATTCTCTTAGTTCCTAGTAATCAAAATACAATTTTTCTCCTTATATAATTAGGAATTGCTAGGGCAAGATTAATCATAATAATTAAAACTTATCAAAGAAAACATACTCAAGAAGGAAAGAAATATGACATAACAAGGAGAGAATAAAACTAAAATAAGAAACTTAGATATCCACCCTCTCTTTCAAGCTGGGTCATAGATATTGTAAAGACCCAACTTGGTATTTAGATTAGTGAGCTACCTAGAGGTAGATATTTAGTGAAGGCATTAACGACGTGAAGATGAGTTGGAATGTAGATTAACTGAATAATGTCTTCACTGATCTTTTTAGAGATAAAATGTTTATCAATTTCAATGTGCACTATAGGAATTAAGCTATTTTACGTCGGCGAAATCGACAGCAAATCTGACGATAATTTGGTGTTAGGGTCAAATTTGCATCGAATTGGTCTCCGAAGGTAAAACGAGGATCGATAATGCAATTTACGTTGAATTTTCGTCAGATTTATTGTCTGGCAATTTCATTGCAAAATAGTTTTACAAATTACCAATGGATTTTGCATTGACCCATATCTGACTCAAATTTACATTGTATTTGTGTCAACTTTGCGTCTGTTCATATTGAAGCACAAAGAAAATTAATTGTAGGTTTTGCGTCGAAAAAGTTGATGCTAATCTGACGCAAACCTATAAAATAGAAAAAAAAACATATAAGAACTTTCAGATACGTACAACCCACACACAACAAAGAATAATAGCATAACAACTTACTAATCGATTATCACAACACAAAATATATATGACAAACGAATACTGATAATGAAAAATAACGTAATGTAATAAATATTAGTTGCCAAAAGTTTACATCTAAGCCATAATATAAATTCAAAAGTTCCAAAAGTAAAAAAAAAATACATTGGAACTCCTAATCACACTCCTCATCGGCCACAAAACTCATCGGTCGTTTGCCCCGATGATCTGTAATGCTCTCCGTCAGACATTCTATACTCTCCTCAATTATCTGTTGGCCTTCACGCATATGAAAGAGCTTTTCATTCAAAGCATCGACCTGCCTTCCAAACTCTTGATTACCCAATTGTGATGAGCTCATGCCACCTACAAAAGCACGAGAGATCTCAGTTTTGAATGCTATGCCCTTCGCACCTAGGCCTTAGATCCTCATCTTCTTCTTCCTCATCGACCGTGTCCATATCTTGAAATCAAATTGCGCAGTAGTAAACTGGCTACCACAGCTATTGGCGGTGGTTGGGGTTTGGCTGACTGTTTGCCTCTCTTGGAGCTGCTCCTACTCCTACTAAATAATAAAAACTAATGATTAATTGTCATTTTCAACATTATGAGTCAGAATAAATGTTGAATAATCAGTTTTTTACTTTCATTCGCCGAGACTGTTCAGAACCCATTGCTGCGTCCCTAAGCGCAGATGCGTTCAAACATGTAACTCAGCAATGAAGGGCTGAAGACTAATCTCCTTAGCCCGTGTAGTATAAGAAATTGATTAGCACCTCATAATTACATCAATCATTGAATTTTTAAATATTTAAAGAGTCTTACCAGCCTTCTGTAATGCTCCGTGTGGGAGATTGAACCTCCAATGTGGAGTGTAGCGCCCCTGGCCCTCTCGGTCGCCCGGTTAATCTGGCTCTTCCTCTGATACTGCTGAGAGGCCCAGACCGTGGTCAACTGAGCCTAATATGATCATATTGAACTTCTGGTTCTTGCTTATCATGTGCAGTCCAGTATCTATAATTTGGTTTAAATCCCTTGTTGTATGAATCCAACTGGACTTATTCAGGTGGTGGAAGCACTCGATTTTTGTGTTTCGCACACGGACATCGAAACTTATTCTGTGAACAATAAATACGCAGCTGTGATGACACATGCACAAATTCCTTAACACTATTCAAGGACTTATTAGTGAGTTCTTTCATTATGGATATAATCTGTTTTGCATTCATAATCTCAAATTTTGAATATTCATCTACAGTATAGATGTAATTTTATGGATCAGTACAACTAGATATCAGACGTACATACATTTTGTATTGAGACTTAAGGGCAATGAATAAAAGTTATATAATTTATTCGTTTTGAATTTAAATTTTCAAAAAACATAAACGCTCAAAGCACTAAGTTTAGGAAGTCAGCGAAGCATGAATCCCACAAGGTAATCAGAGCGAGTAAAACTTACACTTGCAATGAGTTATGTGCATGGGGAGGAGGATGATTGACTGAATAAGAAGTCGATCATGAAAAAATTTAGAGGAAACATTGCTCCCACATACTGAGAGGTCAAGACAAGAATCCTATTTGATAAAGAAATTTTGGTCTATATCTGTAACTCCCAACAATCATATTGGATTGACCATTAACAGACATAAAGAACAAGACAATCAAACAACAACAACAACAACACACCTTTTTTGCACTAAGTTGGGTCGGTAACGTGAATCCTTTTTCTCCATTGTGTCCTATTGAGTGTCATATGTTCATTTAATTCTCTTAAATTAAGATCATTTTTCATACAACATATCAAATTTTTTTAGGCCTACCTTAACCTTTTTTAACATAAGTTGAATCTAAAACATCTACTTTCGTTATTACCGGATCATTAGATGGTCGACGCTGAATGTGAAAAAACCATCTATGATTACTCTTTAATCTTGTTTGCCAGTAGAGCTACACCAACCCTTTCATTGATGTATTCATTTCACATTTTGTCTCTAAGTGTAAAGCCACTCAACCACTGAAGCATTCTTATCTCAGCAACATGAAAATGTCAAAATAATTGGTTTTTGTATTTTAATACAAAATTGAAATTCTATCAAATTTAGCAAGAGAAATAACACTCATTTGGGGCATTTACATAGATGCTACCCAATTCTTATGTATTTAGACATCTAACACCTAAACTTTACTTTTTTACATTTATACCTAAATCTTTCATATCACATCAAAAGTAACACTCATTTGGGGCACTTACATAGATACCACCAAATTCTTATGTATTTAGACATCTAACATCAAAACTTTACTTTTTTACATTTATATATAAATCATCAACATCACATCAAAAATACCACTCATTTGGGGCATTTACATCAATACCACCAAATTCCTATGTATTTAGACATCTAACACCTAAGCTTTGCTTTTTTATATTTATACCTTATTCTTCCATATCACATAAAAAATACCACTCAACTTTTAAAAAGTGAAATACACCATTTATGCATAGGCAATGTGACATATGTAAAAAGTAAAGTTTTGGTGTAAGATATTTAAATGCTGAAGAATAAGGTGGTATATATATATATATATATATATATAGCAAAGTAAGAATAAGGTGGTATATATATATATATATATATAGCAAAGGCCCGATGGCAACTATATTAATACGGAAAAGATACAAAAATGTTGTATGAGAGGACCTAAAAGAAAACTCAACAATTCAATACAACACATATAAAACCCAAATAAAGCAAAAATACATAAAGGTAAAAAATCAAAAACCACAAAAGTGCTAGGGACGTCCCACTTTAGTCCTCCTGCATCTAGTTCTCGGAAGTGAGCTGACTAACAAATTGGTAAGGTGAGTACCATTGCCCGTAGTAACCAAAGTATCATTCATCAGATTCCTGAGCTCAAGTAGATTTTCATTCTTTTTCTTCCTCTTGGATGTGTAGACCTGTCATTTCTCATCTGATCAGTAGAATTCAAAGGTGGTCGGACAGGTGTAGGTCGTTGCACTTCATGATCCCCATGAGCCTGAGTAATATTAATATCTTTTTGGACTTGATGAGGCGGCAGTGAAACAATAGAAGTATTTTCACCTGTATTATCGGTGATAGGTTCTAGGGCAGACGGGGTCTGAAGAAACTCCCTCTCCCCCACGATAGGAGGTTGCAAAGACGTGGGAGCTACAACTGGAGACTGAATGGTTGTCATATTGCTTGCGGAGATAGTGACGTCTTCCGGGGTATTTGACGTGGGAGCTACAACTGGAGACTGAATGGTTGTCGTATTCTTCTGATAATCAATAATGTCAAAAACTTGGAGCTGATCAGGAGTAGATGTAATCACAGTCTCTAGCTGAGCAGTTTGTTTTTTTGGTCTGAGTTGGGGGTGTAGATGGTGACATTGAGAACTGGAGTGTCCGAACATATGACAGTTCAAACAATACGACAGAAAAGACTCAATCTCTATCTTCTGCCAATATCCTTAGTGTTGTGTGCCCAACCAGATTTCCTCATAAGCTGGTGAAGTGATGTCTCTTTTAGCAAGTACTCTGACTTCAGAAAGACGAGAAAGATTAAACGAATGAATGCCCGTCTTGAGTGACTTTCCATAAGCTGAGACAATAAAGTACAATACTTTTTGAGAAAAATAATGAAATTTCATAATAGAGAGACTAATCCAAACCTGAATGATTGTCGGTTCCGTCTGTGGGTCAAAATTCACAGACCATTTCAGAATCTTCATTGCTCTGTTATCAATCCATATTATTCTTCTAGCAAATAAGCGCATGTAGTTTTCTTCATTACTAATTTGAATAAGAATGAGTCTCCCATCTAATAGTCCAATTTTTCATTCTCCAACAACGTGCATAAGTTTAAATTCTTTGCGAATGAGCTCCATTTTGGGATGACCATATAAAAATCTTTCAACCAAATTCAGACGATAGGAGGAAACAAGTTGAATACATTCAAGTTCAGTAAAAAAGATGTCAAACTTCCCATTGCGAATGAGCTTCATTTTAGGATGACTATATATAAATTTCCCAACCAAATTCAGACGACAGAAGGAAACAGGTTGAATACCTTCAGCTTCTGTAAAAAAAAAGACAAACTTCCAATTCTTTCTATCACTTTTTTGATGTCTTTTGCCCACTCAAACGAATGAGGGAAATATGACGATTTTGGTGTTTCTGAGGCGTGGACATCCGCAAGGGCAGCTACATATGATTTGTCCGAAGCCATCTTCAAAGTTAGGTGCGACGTTCAGAGAAGAAAACAACTTTGATAAACGAGGGAAAAAATTGCGTCGAACTAATCAAAGCGAAAAAAGAAAGGACGCTGTGAGACGGGACGAGCGCAGAGAAGTCGCAAAAATCGCGAGCTGTACCCGCGAGACGAAGCCGCAAACACGCGAGAGGTACCCACGAGACGGGTCGCAGAGGAGCCGCAGAGCCTGGAAGTCTCAAGTCAGGAAAGCTCATGAGACAGGAAGACGGGAGACGAGTCTCGTAACAGTTGCTAGGGTTCGCCATTAAGCGAAACCTTAGCAATATACATACATACATACATACATAAATGCATATGAATCTCGTGGAATGAATGTAAAATTCTCTAAAATTATAGGAGAAGGGAAAATATCACCGGAGCCGTGATTTCACCGATGAAATCAGCTGTTGTTCGCTGGAGGAGCTCGGTGGAGAGAAACCGCCGGAGGAAGCGCTGAACCAAAGCGTACAAAAACAACAAAACCTTTATCCCACGTAAGTGGGATCGGTTACATGAATCCTTTTTCTCCATTGCGTCTTATTTAGTGTCATATTTTTATTTAATTCTAATAAATTAAGATCATTTTTATATAATATGCCCAAGTCATCCTAGGTCTACCTTTTTCTTTCTTAACGTAAGTCGAATCTAAAACATCTAATCTTCTAAACGGATCATCTGATGGTCGAAGTTTAATGTGACCAAACCATCTAAGACGACTCTCTCTAATTTTGTCCGTCACTTGAGCTACACCAATCCTATCATGGATATATTCATTTTGCATTTTCTCTCTAAGTGTAAAGCCACTTATCCACCTAATCGTTCTCATCTCGGAAACACTTAACTTATTTTTATGCCATATAGCATTACAGGTCTCACCACCATCTTATAAAATTTTTCTTTCAGTCTAAGCGACACTTTTCTATCACACGATAGGCCCAAATCATTCCTCCACTTCAACCAACCAATTTTAATTCTACTAATAACATCCCCATCAATATCACCATCACTTTGAACAATAGACCCGATATATCTAAAGCGTTCACATCTTTTAATAATTTGATCACCCATAGTTACATTTCTGTCACTAGAACTACTACTACTAAAATTACATTCTAGGTATTAAGCTTTAGTTCTACTCAAACGAAGGCCTTTAGACTCCTAGGTAGATCTCCATAATTCAAGCTTTTCCTGAGCTTTTTCTCTCGTCTTATCCACTAGAAGGATATCATCAGCAAAGAGAATTCACCAAGGTACATTGTCCTGTAAGTGTCCAGTAAGACCATCCATAACTAAAGTAAAAAGATATGGGCTTAAAGCCAATCCCTGATGTTAACCAATAGAAATAGGAAAATATTTGATCAATACTGCTGTTCGAACACAAGTAACAGGTCTTGTATACATATCTTTAGTGACTTTAATATAAGTCATAATAACACCTTTCTTCTCAAGAACTCTCCGAAGGATATCTCTTGGAACTTTATTGTAAGCTTTTTCTAAATCAATAAAAATCATTTGTAAATCTTCCTTATTATCTCTTAACTTCTCCATCAAACCTCTCAATAAATGTATAGCTCTCAATAAATGTATAGCTTCTAATGTATAGCTTCCATAGTAGACCTGCTTAACATAAATCCAAATTGATTATGAGAGATCTTTGTAATACATCTTAATCTATGTTTAATTACCATCCCCATATTTTTGAAGTATGACACATCAACTTAATTCCTCTATAATTGGCTCACTCATATGCATCCCCTTTATTCTTAAAAATAGGATCAAAATACTCTTTCTCCACTCCTTGGACATTTTTTTAGTTTTTAAAATAATATTAAAGAGTTTAGTAAGCCAAGAAACTCCCAAATCTCTTAAATATTTCCACACTTCAATTGGGTTATCATCAGGTTGTATAGACTTTTACTCTTGGTTTTCTTTAAAGCATCTTCAACTTTATTTTTACTAATGCAACGTTTACTAATGCAACGGTAAAAATGAAATATTTTATTATCATTAATGATATTAAGATCACTAAGGTCGATCAGATTTTTTGAAATTTTATTAAATAGTTTAGCAAATTAACTCACCCACTTATTTTGAATATCTTTTTCTAAGAAAAATACTTTTTAATTTCTATCTTTAATACACTTTACTTGAGCTAAATCTTTACTTTTATTTTCTTTTTATTTGGCCTGTTTATACATATATTTTTCACCTTTCTTAGTATCTAATCTATTATAAATGTCACTAAAAACAGAATTTTTAGCTTCACAAATTGTTTTCTTAGACCCCCTACTGACCGTTTGATATTTTCCTCAGTTCTCTAAGCTTTTACATTTAAACCAATTTTTATAACACACTTTCTTGTATTTTATCTTTTCTTGCACTTTACTATTCCACCACCAACTATTTTTATTTATTAAAAATTTTTCTTTTGATTATTCAAGTATAACTTTTGTCACTTGTTTAATAGTTTTTGTTACTTTATCCCACATAGAATTTGCTTTTTCATAAATATCTCAAATTTTGAAATCTTGCATTTTACTCATAAAAATAAATTTATTTGTCTTTTAGGTACCTCTATTTAATTTTATGACGATGATTCCTAGTATTCTTTATTTTACAAGTCTTCATCTTAAAATCTAGAACTAATAATCGATGTTGAGTACTTAAATCCTCAATTGGAATGACCTTACAATGATTACATTCTTGACGGTCTCTTCTCTCTTGACGATATCTTCTCCTCATAAAAAAATAATCAATTTGTGTTTTATTAGATCCGTTTTTATAAGTAATAATATGCTCATCTCTTTTCTTGAATAAATTATTTGTAATAACAAAATCATACGTTAAAGTAAAATTTGACCTTATTCATTAATCACTCTAAATCCGTAGTCACCATAAATATTCCTAAAATATTCTACCACTCCACCGACATGTCCATTTAAATCTCCTCCAATAAAAATTCTTTCTTCAATTGGTATTATTTGCTTTAAGTCTTCTAAGTTTTTCTAGAATTTATCTTTAAAACCTATATCTAAACCTATTTGAGGAGCATAAGCACTTGTAACATTAAAAATCTTAGTATCAATAATAATCTTAAGGGTTATAATTCTATCTCAAACTCTATTAATTTTTATAACATTATCTTTCAAACTCTTATCTATAATTAAACCTACCCCATTTCTAGTGCGACTCTTACCTGAATACTAAAGTTTAAAAACTAAGTTATCAATCTCCATTCTCCAACCCATTTAGTTTTTCGAAGACATAAGATGTTTATCTTTCCATGAATTATAGTATCAACTAATTATATTAATTTACCAGTAATAGTACCTATATTTCAAGATCCTATCCTAATATTAGTTTCATGGACTAACTTCTTTACCCGCATTCGTCCGTAATGTGATAACCTTTACTTATTTGACACTACACCCGGACGTCGGTGCAGCGGTCCTTGCACACTTTTAACTGTATTCAGACCATACAGCGTGTCACTTCCAGGGAACGTCCTAACACTTACACAATGATCAAAAGGCTCTGCCGTGTGAAAAAAAAGAAATAATGCTCTGCCGTATGGGATGCATATATTAGAGCATTTGCAATAGATTGTTATCGGAAAATATTCGACGTTGATAAGTGACTACTTGTGAATCTTTTTTTGAGGCCTTTTATATCGGGTGACCAGTGGATTTGTGTCGGATAATGCTTGATGCTTTTAAGTGAACTTTTTGTGTCGAAAAGTTCGATGCTGAGTCGACACAATGCTCGTTGAAAATTTCTTAATATAAAAACGTCTATCTTCGCTACAAATCAGATGCATATCCGACAATAATATTTTGTCAGATTTTCACATTTCCTGTAGTAGTTCTTGGTCTTGTTATGATGCACAAATTATTTACAATACTAATTGCAGTTTGACTATCACAAAACATATTTCTGTGATTGGCAGTAGAGTATCCAAACTCATTTAGTAGCCATTGGATCCACATTCTTTCAAAAATTCCTAAAGTGCTCGATGCTTAAATTTGACACTACTTCTAGAGATCACTGTTTGCTTATTGGTCCTCCAAATGACAAGATTTTCTCAGACATAGGAATAATACACATAAGTTGTCCTTCTGTCTGTGAGTTCTTTGACGCAACTGTGTAAACCCTTACCTCCATGTTGTTTGATTTCTTAAATAATAATCTTTTGTCAATGGTCTGTTAAAGGCATCTCAATATGTTGTAAACCATCTCCAGATATTCTTCATTTGGACTATTCATGTGTTGATTCACAGCGTTGGCAGAGTAAGGAATATGAGGTTTAGTGTGTGATATGTGTCTTTTGTTTTTGATATCTACTATTTTTCATTGGTGTTTTTTGTCCCGTTAAATATAACTTTTTCTATTGAAATCCATAGGAGTTTAAGCAGGTTTGTGCCCCAACATTCCAGTCTATTTTAGTAGGTTTAGGATGTGTTTTTTCTGGGACATCACAATACCCATCTTGGATCTGGCCACTTCCATGCCAGAAGTATCTCATTACTCCTAGATGCTTAATTTCAAATTTAGTGACAAGAACATCCTTAAACTTTTCAATCTCTTTTTATTATCACATGTCAAGCTCATATTATCTGCATAGACAATGAGTATAGCCTTAATCTCCACGGGTATGCTTTATGAATATTGTATGATTTGTTTGATATTCGATGTACCCATTGGATTTCATCATCTTGACAAACTTGTTAAACCAAACCCTTGGAGATTATTTGAGGCTATAAAATGACTTTCTTAGCTTACACACCAGACATTTATTTTAGTCATTTTTCATTCATGTTGAAATTTTTATATGCGTTTATTTCTCAGAGTTTCTATTCAAAACACATTCTTGTTATCAAGTTGACATAGTTCCCACTCTCTGTTCACTGCTAAGGAAATAAGAACTCTTACATTGTTTAACTTGGATACTGAAGCAAAAGTTTATTGATAGCCTATCATATAAGATTGAGTGAAATCTTTGGTCACCAACCTAGCATTGAACCACTCGATGCTCCCACATGCTTTGTACTTGACATTGAACACCTTGAATGAGTCTTTTATCTGGAGGAAGCTTTGCAATGATCCATTTGCCATTTAGGTCAAAAGCTTGGTCTCCTCTTCAATTGCTTTTTATCGTTCTGGATTTTGAAGTGCTTCATGATTGAAATTGTGTTGTGTATCTGCATGCTATCAAGATTATATACAAATTCTTTATAAGTTGATGATAACTTCTCATATATAACATAATACTAGATAGAATAATTTGTGCAATTTTTTCTATCTTCTCCTATTGATTCCACCCCTTTGGAATTTCAGAGACGTGTGAATTTAGTTTTGGTTGTGAACAGTTCTATTGTTGCATATTGTCTTTATCCTGCTTGGTAAATTTCTTTCTCTTAGCATACACTGGAAATTTCTTATTATCAATCTTAGGTTGGATGTTCTCAATTAGTGGAACTTAGGAGAGAAGATGGTTACATGGAAGTATAATTTGTTGTGAATACTTTAGATCAGAGTAGGGAAGTGGAATAGGTTGCAACGAAACTAGGGTAGTGTCCCAAGACTGATATTAACCTAGACTCTCCCCTTAATTATTAAATTTGGGGTAAAAAAAATAGGGTTGGTTTTCAAAGAAGGTTGCATCTATGGG
The DNA here is from genome assembly GCF_001263595.1 of Phalaenopsis equestris. NCBI lineage: Eukaryota > Viridiplantae > Streptophyta > Magnoliopsida > Asparagales > Orchidaceae > Phalaenopsis > Phalaenopsis equestris. The sequence continues at coordinate 4,424 of NW_018232048.1, read as the reverse complement.
GTTATAGTATTTGCTTGTAATGGGAGAATATCACTTGTACATTTTTTTGTTAAAAGCATACCCAAGTAAGATACATTTGATGAATTTTGAATCATGCTTTGTGCGGTTTAGTTGATGAATGTGAACAAAATAGACGTCTAAATATTTTTAGTTGAAGATTAGTTGAGAAGAGTCTAACATGAGAGTATTTTTCTATCACAATATCGAGAGAGACTTTGAATCCAAGAAATCTACTTGCCATTCTATTATTAAGGTTGGTGGCTGTAAGCACATCTCTCCAAATAAATTGGGACATTGTATAAAAGCATTATAGACCTAAATAACTCGAGGTGTCTATTCTTTTTAAACTCTCATTTTATTTTGAAGTTTTAACACACAAACTCAGATGGATGATATCATTCCCTGCAAGGTAGGATCTAAGAATAGAGTTAAAGTATTCATTTGCATTATCAGCTTTAAGAATCTGAATTTTGCTTTGAAATTGAGTGGAAATAATCATATTATGGAAGGGCTGAAAAATTTGTGTTGTTTCAAAAGTTTTCTTCATGAAGAATATCCAACTAGTTTTATTGTGGTCATCACTGAAAGAGATGAATCTTTTGGATCTATTGATGGTTTTCAATTTCGATAGTTCCCAAATATCACTGTGGATGATAGAGAAATATTGTGAGGATTTATATTAAGACAAAGAATAGAGATGACGAGCATGCTTAGCCAATCGACAAATTTCACATTGATAAAATTCCGACTTTTTATTAATAAAGAGATAATGATTCAACTTTGCAACATAAGAAAAATTGAGATGACCCAGATGACATTGCCATAATAAAACTTGACATTCAACAAACTCGAACACAACAAACATAGGAACATAGGAAGAGTATGGTGAATACGACACATGTGTTAAGAGAATAGCTTTACTTGAGCAGATATGGATCTTGATGCAATTCAACACTGTCAATCATCTTCCTCAAATCTATCACCTAAAATTCACAAGTTAGAATAACATTTAGTAAAATATTAAAGTCATGAGTAAACTTGCTAATTGAAAGTAATTTGCAATCTAATTGGGGAATATATATCACAAAAGAGAGCTGAATACCTTTGGAGACTTTCACTTCTCATTTCCCAACAATCCTATAGTGAGATCTATCAACAAGTCTAACAAATTTGGAGTTGGTGAACTTGTAGTTGTTGATGAGAACATGATATCTCCAACCATGTGATCAAAAACACCCGAATCTATTATCCAAGGTCAAAATCTTCCTTTGTTAGTGCGATAGGGGGACATGATGCCTTAGTGTATCATTAAGCTGGTAGACTGCTCAGTTATGCTCGAAAGAAGTTTCTTCAACCTCTAGTTTTTCTATTTTGAAGGGACTAGGGTTGATTAACCCTTCAGAAAAGGTTGTAGCATGGATCTTGCAGTCTTTGCCTTTTCTCTCTTGCCCCAATTTTCAATCTGCAGGTTTTTCATGTAGTTTCCAACACTTTTCTTTTGTGTAACCAAGTTTCTTGCAATGTTCACACAAGAAAGATTCTTCTTTATCTTTGACTCATGGGAGGGGTTGTGTGTACAGGGCGGAACATTCAATGCTAGATGAATCCACACTTCTTCCCATCATGAGCTTCTTCCTACTTTCTTTTCTTCTGACATCAGCAAAGGCTTTCATAGTGGTAGGAAGAGGCTTCATCCCCATATTTCTTCCTCGCGCCTCATCTGAATTTTTTATTTAGACCCAATAGAAACTTGATCATCCACTTATTCTCCACTATTGTTTTGTACAACATAACATCTTGAAGGCACATACATATATAAGAATCATAACATCTTGAAGGCACTTTCATATATAAATATCATACATATTTAACTGTAACCAGTATTTTGTAAGTGTGTTGAAGTATTGAGTCACACTTAACTCTTTTTATCGGAGTTCATGTAGTTTTGTCTCAATCTGAACTAATTTTTTAGTGTTTTGGGCATTGGAATAAGTTTCAATTGCTGCTTCCCAAATCTCTTCTACTGTTTTATAAAACAATAAATTTTCTCCAATCATTGTGGTCTTAGAATTGATTGACCAAGAAATGACCAGATGATCTTGGATCTTCTACGAGCGATGGTTAGGATTAGTGAACTCAGAAACCATGTCCTCTTGCGTGAGATGTTCCTCTTTTCACACAAATGTACATAAACATATATTGAGTCTATTGAAAGAATTTATGGTCATAGAGTTTATGGTTTGTGATAAAGCGAGATAGTCCCAGGGCTATTTGGGTAGAATTCCTGATTTTTGATTCCGAACCAACCTCAATAGTAAAGCTAGACATTTTCATTCCGTGCGTTGTCATAAGCTCGATGCACGTCACATTTAGCATTGGAAAGAATTCCTGGCTGAATGTGCTGTAGGAGAAGAAAAGGAATTTCTGTGGTTGCTCTGCTTGCTCGAGAAGGATCAACATGCGAAGGGAGGAAGACAACAGGGTTTAACTAATATTTGGGTTGCTGGTGGGAAGGCAAAAACAGGGAGGGACATCTGGAATTATAAAATATGACTTTGCTGGATTTTTTTTTTGTGCTATTGGAAATCTTATCTGGGCCTGACAGTTAGCTGGATTCTATATCTTTTAGTGGAAATCCCAAAACTGCAGGGAGAGGAGGGTTTATTCTTTTTAGTAGAAATCCCAAGCCTGTGAAGAGAAGCTGCATCTCCCTGTGCGCTTTCCTGCAGGCTTCCGCTGTCTTCCACCAGAGCAGCTGTACCCTGTGATTGTTCTTGACGATTTTTGGAAAATTTAAAATATGACTTATGATGTATTTTCTTTTGAATTTGCAATAATTGGCATGCCTTCTAAATTTTGTCTAGGAATATTCATATTCCATATTTGTCATATTTGATGAATCTATTTTGGATGCTCTAATACTCACTTATTGTAGGATGGACCTGCTTATGTTAGGGTGTTTGTAAATATTTTACGTGATATTTCGAAGGAGGAAACGATCGAATATGTGCTTGCCCTCATTGATGAAATGTTAACAGGTATTGGTGACATGGTATTTACATTTCTTTTCTATTCTCTGAGATGAAATTTCAAAAGTTTTATATTTTTCTTTTTGCAGCGAATCCTAAACGTGCGAGATTATTTCATGACAGGACTTTATCAGGCTCAGATACCTATGATCCATTTTTAAAGTAAGTTCATGTGGTTTTATTGAATTAGGGAATTTATTTGCTTTTATTTGCATGATGAAACTTCATATTTGGTACTTATTTTTGAAATCATGCTAATATCAAGGTTGCATCCCTCCCTGGGTCGACTTGAAGAAAATATTGTGTTAAATTTTTGGAACTCTTAACTTCTTGAAGTATGATTTAATGTTTGGTCGACATTCAAGCATGACATGTATTCCAACCTCTAAGAGGCATGAAAATTTTATTTTGATATCAAATATGGTGTGCATGATAGAAAGTTAAGTGGGCAATAGAAGTGTGTTGACCTAGAGTGTGCTCCATAAGACAACACAAATTGATCGTAGACAAAATCACATTAGTAGCTGTCATTGAATACAAATTTGCATGAAATTAATTGAACTTCTCGACTGCAATCAAAATTATTAAATCGGTGGCTTCTTTGTTAAACGGGCTACTTCGACAAATCTGAAGCATCGACAATGCCCAAAAAGACCATCACGTTCTATTCAGTTAAATACAACGAAAATGGTGACTGATGGATGTGATGCCGTGCAAGTCAAGCCCAAAACACATTGCACAAATCAAAGTCATCGAAATGTTGTCTGTATCATATAAAAAACTTTGTTGATATCCCCACAATAAAAATGCCCCGAAAAGATATCCCACATTGCCAAATAACTAACACGTGAAAATGACATTATGAACATGACATGAGGTAATGATGCTCAATTATTGCTCATTTCAATAAATGGAAAGCGTTGATGCATTCGTAACCTTAAAATTATTAAGGGAGGACACCAATATTGCCCTTTTCACCACACTGAACGAAAGCATAATAATTGTCCACTTCTAAGGCAACAAAATGCGATTTGAGACTCACAAGGAATGAGGGATTGTATAAGGGATTAATTGAAACGTTGATTTTATATTTTTGTTTCATTTGATTAAATTTATTTGAGAAATACAATTACATCAACTTAATCCCCATCCAAATCCCACATTAAGTAGATGCACGCGATCAAATCTTGGGATTCCAACACCTACGACCCTTTAACGTTGTCGCATGATGTCCTATTCGTTGAAAAATTTTTCCTTAAAATCATTATCTCCCAGTTTGGATGTCCTATTCGTTGAAAAATTTTTCCTTAAAATCAATCTCTATTCTCGCCTTTGTCCAAGTCATTATCTCCCAGTTTGTTTCTTGCATACATGCCTCTCCTCTTCTTGAACCTC
>NW_018232047.1:0-805 GCF_001263595.1 Phalaenopsis equestris | reverse complement strand
ACCCATCTAATTAATCTTGGTTTTACATCCTTCTTCATTATTAAATACTTTATAGCAGAATGATCAGCATGCACAATACACTTGGTTCCAATATAATAAGATCTTAATTTATCAAAAGCAAACACTATAGCTAATAATTCTTTTCCAGTGGTAGTGTAAATAATTTAAACCTCATTATGGGTTTTCCTAGCATAGTATATCACCTTGAACATTTTTTTATATCTTTGTCCTAAAACAACCCTTATAGCATAATCACTAGCATTACACATTAATTCACAAATTTTTGTCCAATCAGGTCAAACAATAATAGGCATAGTGATTAATTTCTCTTTTAATAAGTTAAAGGAATATAAGCATTCATCATTGAAATCAAAGTTAGCATCTTTTTCTAAAAGTTGACATAAAGGCTTAGAAATTTTTGAAAAATCTTTAATATAACGTCTTTAGAAACCACATGTCCTAGAAAAGTTCTTATTCCCTTCACACTCGTAAAAGGCAACAATTTTAACTTGAATTTTTGTTGGATCAACTTCCATGCATTTTGAGAAATTACATGCCCTAACACTATTCCTTCTGCAACCATTAATTAACAGTTTTCCCAGTTGAGAATAAAGTTTGTTTCTTCACAGCATTTTAGACATTTTGCTAAATGATCTAAACATAAATTGAAAGAAGTCCCAAAGACTGATAAATCATCCATAAGAATTTCAATTCCTTTTTCAATTAAATCACAAAAAATTGACATCATACATTTTTGAAAAGGTGCAGGGGCATTACATAATCCAAATGGGTTTACGTAAGGTTT
>NW_018232046.1:3538-5865 GCF_001263595.1 Phalaenopsis equestris | reverse complement strand
GTTCTCTCTACCACTTTTCATCCCTCGCTCTCTCCATCCCTACCTCCCAATCCATACCTCTCAATTGATCTCACTCTATCCCCCATTTTTCTATATCTATCTCTCATCCCATTTCTCTTGCTTTTATCTGTCCCATCCACTCTCTCTCATACTACCTCCCTCCCACTTTTTGTCTCTATCTCACTATCTTCAGTCCCTTACTCATCTCTAATTTCATTATCTTTTTCCTATGTTTCATGCTACCACTCCTTTTCTCTCTCTCTCTCTCTCTCTCATTCTCTCTCTTACTAACTATCTCTTATCATATTCTTCACCTCTTTATTTCTCTCCTAACATCTTTGTTCCCATTCCCTTTCTCTATTTTTCTCACTTGTTTCTTTTCTTTCTCCCTCTTCTCTCTCAATTTCACTCTTTCTTCTACCACTCTCTCTGTTATTCTCACTCTCAATTCTTCTCTTTCTATTTCAGAATGAATAGGTGAAACAAGAGATAAAGATTGAGAGAGGGAATAGGTGAAAAGAGAGACAGAGGGAAAGTAGGTGAGAATGATTGAGGAGGGAGATAAAGGGAGCTAGAGTGGGATTGGGAGAGAGAGTGCAAGAGAGAAATAAAAGTAGAATGGAGAGTGAGGGAAGATAGAGCAAGAGTGATTCAGTGAACAAGAAAGAGAAATAGGGACAATAATAAAATGTGTAGATATAAAAAGATTGCAAAAGAGAAAGATAGAAAAAGAGTAACTAAAAAAATTTAAAGAGATAGCAAGATTAAGAAAGGGATAGAGGGATAAAAAGAGTGTGAGATGAGAGAAACTGAAGAGAGAGTAAGTGATAGAGAGGGAGAGGGTGAGAGTGATTAGAAAGAGAGACAATTTTTAGTGGGAGAAGGAATAAAAGGGAGAGAAAATGTGTGCGTGTGTATGTGTTTGTAAGAAAGAGAGAAGAATGAGTGAGGTAAGATTAAGTGAGAGAGTGTGAGGAAGGATAGAGTGCAAGAGAGTAAGTGAAAGGGAGAATAGGAGGAAAAAGAAGAAAATGAGATAGATAAATAGAGGAAGATGGATCCGAGAAAGGTAGAACTAGAGAGGGAGTTATAGAGAGAGAAAGAGTGTTTGTGCAATGTGAGTGATAAAGGAGATAGAGAGGGAAGTGAGAGAGATGGAGAGGGAGGGAGCAAGGGGAGAGAGAAATAAAGATAGTGAGAGAGTGAAGAAAGAGAGAAAGAGAGAGAAATAAATAAAGGGATAGTGATACTGTGTATGATGTGTGAGAGAAAATAAGAAACAATAAGAGAGATTAAATGTGGAGATATAGAAGTGGGGGCCATAGAAGAAAGACTAAGTGAGAAAGTATGTGGTAATAATAGGAGATAGAGAGCAAGTAAAAAAGCAAAAAAAGATAGAAACTGCAAGAGAAAAAGAAAGTAGCATAGAATAGAGAGTGAAAGAGAGAGCAAAAACAGAGAGATTGAGAAGGAGATAGATAGAAGAGGTGTAAGAGAGGTTGAAGAGAGGGAGAGGGAGCGAGAGAGGGAGAGAAAGAGAGAGTTAAATAGAGAAAGAAAGAGAGTAATGGAGGGGGGAATAATATAGAGTGAGCGACATAGAGAGAGGGAGGGAAAGTAAGAGAATGAGTGAGAGTAAGAGATAGAGCGATATGGAGAAATAAAGATGGAGGAGAGGGATGAAGGGAGAAAAGAGAGACTGAGAGAGAGAGTGTGTGTGAGGGATAGAGAGAAATGGGGAAAAGGTGAGTGAGATGGAGAGAGAGAGGTGGGGGTAAGAATGAGTTGAATGAAGAGAGAGAGAGCAAGGGAATTGGAGATGGAGAGAGAAAATGAGAGAAAGAAGTGAGAGTGATGGAAGAGAGAGTAGAGAGATGGTGCAACGAGAAGAAAAGTGAAGAGAGAGAGAGAAAGAGAGAGTGCTTGATTGATGGATCAAAAGAGTGAAAGGAGAAAGAGAAATAGGAGAGAGCAATGAAAGAGAGTACGAGAGAGTGAGAGATAAGGAAATTTAAAATAAAGTGACAAAGAGAGAGCAGGCAAGTGCAGGAGTAAGAGTGAAAGTTAATTTGAAGAGATAGGGAGCAATAAAGGGAGATATACAAAAAGAACATTATAGCTAGGAAATAAAGTAAGTGAAGAGAAAGAAAGAGCGGTACGGAAAGAGAAAGGTAGAGGGTTCAAGAGAGAGAAAGAGAAAAAATAAATAAGCGAGGGAGGCAAGGAGTGTTCGTGATAGAGGGAAAGTGAGTGAGTGTGAAAGAGAGAGGGAGGGAAGGTAGAGAGCAAGAGAGAGTGAGAGAGCATAGCAGGGAAGGGGAGAGAGA
>NW_018232046.1:0-755 GCF_001263595.1 Phalaenopsis equestris | reverse complement strand
CTTGCCCTCTCTCTCAGTTTATCTAGCTCTTTCTCTCTTCTCTCTCTCAAACTTTTCTTTTGCTCATATTCTCTAGCTCTCTTTTGCTCTCTAGCTCTCTTTTCCCCTCTCTCCATCCCTCTCCTTTCTCTCTCTTTCTCTCACTGTCCTCTTTATTCTCACTCTCACTTATCTCTCTATAGCTTCTCTTTCTTCTCTTTCTCACTTTCTCTCTCTCTCTCACGCCCCGCCTCTCCCTCTTTAACTTCACTCTATCCACCTTCTCTCTATTACTCTCTTACTTTATCTCTCCCGTACCCTCAATCTTCTGCACTCTCTCCCTCTGTCTCTCTCCCTCCAATCATACATTTTTCTTTATTTGTCTCCCTCAATTTCTCTCTACTTCTCTCTACCACCCTCTCACTCTCTGCTCCCGGTCTTGCTCTCTTTCTTGCTCGCTCTCTCTCTCACACTCTTCTCTCTCCTCTCTCTCTCTCCCACTCTTATCCCTCTTTCTCTATTTTTCTCCCTCTTCTACCCTTCCTTTCTTTCTTTCTCTCTTGCCCTCTCCCTCACTCTCTCTTGCCCTCTACCGCACGCCCCTCCTTGTTTATTTACTAAATCATCATCTCATTCTCTCTCCCTACTTCCTTCCCTCCTTCCCTCCTTCCCTCCTTTGCTCTTTCTCCATCTCACCCTATCTGTCTTCTCTTTAGTCCCTCTCTTGCTATTTCTGTCTTTATCTCTTTCTCTTTCTCCCACTCATTAATCTAAAC
>NW_018232045.1:0-3570 GCF_001263595.1 Phalaenopsis equestris | reverse complement strand
CCTAGTGAATAATTTCTATGGTCTGGACAGCAGAACTATAGCCCTATTACTGCTAGGGGTCTTGGTTTTAAAACCTTCCAACAACTCAATCATATTTTCTTCTGCAAGATGTGGATCAAGTTCAGAGATCAGAATACTCTTTGAGCATAATTCATGCTTAGCAAATACTGTAAACACTCTCATCCTTCATTAATCAAGAGGAAGACTTGAAACTCTAAAACATGGGTGAACATGCTTAATGCGAAGGAGCAGGTTGAGGACTTTTACATTTGGTATGTGGGGGAGGGCAAGGTGGGATTTTTGGCTTGACAACTGGCTATTAGTGGAAAGTTTTTTAGCGGAGAGGTGGACTCTTCTCCTGCCCCTCTTCTGCTGCAGAACTGCTGGAACAATGGTCAATGGGAGGAAAACTGATTGAATCTGCTGGTCGATAAGGAGGCTAGTAAGTTTATTACTTCTATCTATATAAACTCTGGTGAAAAAAGATAGCCTTATCACTAAAAACGCAATGAGTCTGTCCCTTTCAAAATTCACATACTTTGAACTTTACGAGTGGCAAAATGTGAACTAGGGTAAAGCCATTTGGTGTAAATAACTAAGTCCTTCTATGCAAAATGTGAACTAGGGTAAAGCCATTTGGTGTAAATAACTAAGTCCTTCTATGCAAAATGTGAACTAGGGTAAAGCCATTTGGTGTAAATAACTAAGTCCTTCTATGCAAAATGTGAACTAGGGTAAAGCCATTTGGTGTAAATAACTAAGTCCTTCTATGCAAAATGTGAACTAGGGTAAAGCCATTTGGTGTAAATAACTAAGTCCTTCTATGCAAAATGTGAACTAGGGTAAAGCCATTTGGTGTAAATAACTAAGTCCTTCTATGCAAAATGTGAACTAGGGTAAAGCCATTTGGTGTAAATAACTAAGTCCTTCTATGCAAAATGTGAACTAGGGTAAAGCCATTTGGTGTAAATAACTAAGTCCTTCTATGCAAAATGTGAACTAGGGTAAAGCCATTTGGTGTAAATAACTAAGTCCTTCTATGCAAAATGTGAACTAGGGTAAAGCCATTTGGTGTAAATAACTAAGTCCTTCTATGCAAAATGTGAACTAGGGTAAAGCCATATTGCAAGGATTTTGATTGAAAGGGATATTACACTAACAGATGTAGAAGAAATCTGGTTTGGCTCTGCTCACAATGAATATTGGCAGAAAATCATTATAGAACAAAAACCTCACTACTGTAAACACTACAAAATGTTTGGGCACCCGCAAGAGAAATCTTTCAGATTGCACCCACAGTTGAGAACTAATAGTCAAAAGCAGGAACATGTTGTTAGTGCACTTGAACGCGTTCCCAACAAACCTGATGACAGCCAACCTGAGGAGAGAATCACCACAAGACAGAAAATGGTGTTTGTTCTTGGGAACCCTTCTCCTGACCATACTATAAGGGATTATGTTCGGACCGAAAATCGGGATAGCCCCGCAACTCCTTTACAGGAAGCATCAGGTGCAGATGTGACAATTCACACTTCACATACACTGGAACCTATTGTTGTGGCGACGAATGTATTGTCTTCTACTGTCGTTCTAATATCTAATCAGACCGAGAATCACATGAGTCAGTCTTCAGACGAAGAATGACAGGTTTACACTTCTCGGCGGAAGAAGAAAGCTGGAGGCACACTCCAACTTGAAAACTTAATAGATGATACTTTGATTACTCATGACAATGGCACGACACTTTAAAATTTGTTATCTAGCTCTGCTCCTAAAACTAGAGAAAGAGGCAAGACTAAACTGATTCGTCCCTAGATACTTGTTTTTTTTTTTTTTTGCATGTTTTAAATTTCTTGAGTCTCTTTGTATCCTTTTGTTGGGGTATTGTAGTACTTGGTATCGTATGGGTAGGATGTCTCTATTGGGCCCTCTCATACAACCTTTATGTATCATTTCTATTTCAACAAAATCAGCCCTTAGGCCCTTAGGCTTTTCAATATATAAATATATATATATATACATAGAGAGAGAGAGAGAGAGAGTGCTTTTTGAAAAGAATGGCCAGAAGCTATTATGCGAGCCCTCAGCCACCCTCATGTGCCTAACTATTCGAGGACCGCCCTCACTACCTTCAAAGAGGCTACTCTATCAACAGACCACGGATGACAGCACACACACACACGCACACACACATAACACACACACACATGTATATATTCATTCCACCAAGGCTTGTCATTTATGCACTTCAAACTATGTCCTTGATGCACGAAGAAGTTCTTGCTTCACATTCATATTCCATCCTTTTGATCTGATCGATCAAATCTATCACGAGAAGTCTCTCTTTTAGATAATCTCGATACTCCAGATATATAGGTGACATCCATTATCTGAATAATTATGGTTTGGAAAATTCTGATTGGATTGGTACAAATAACTTTGATTTGAGTGGTGTTGTATTTCTCTTTTTTAATTTTTGTTGTCCAATTGATTCAAGCATGGAATATCTACATTAGATTGCGTTGAGTGCAGCTTAAACTTGATTAATAGGTTTTCTAATTCGTCACCTGTTGATTTCATCTCACTTGCTCGACTTTAGTGTTGGCCACAAACAAAGGCCGGTAATGGCATTCTTTAATCATTGTTTACTAAAATAGGATTTGTGGCATTTTAATAGATAGAGTTGATATTATAAAAAAAGCTTTGTGTAAGAGAAATTTATTAAAGGATTTGTATTGGGTTATATGGCATATAGGTGAGAATGTATAATAATAGATTGATTTTTGTTATGAGAGTTAAATGACAAGAATTCTAAATCTTTGGCTTGCTAGAGACTTTGGATAGGCTTCGTTCTTCTTGATTAAACCTTAAGATATTTAGTGATAAGAGTAATGTGTTATTCTTGTGTTTGTGTTGTTGGGATGTCAAGAGAGAAGATATTAAGTTCATCAATCATTTCTTCTATTTGGTTGTTCTCCCCTTTAAAAATAATATCTCTTGAGGTGAAGAATTTTTTGGTAGACAGATAATAAAATATGTATATTTTTTTTTATTAGACAAATATTCTATAAAACACACTCGAGTATTGTAGGTTAACATTTATCTTGATGTTGTTTGTGGATGTGAACATATGACAAACACAAATTTTGGAAAAGTTTTGAGAAAAATTTCTGTGAAAAAAATTCAGCTACATATTTCAAGAAATTTTGAAATCAACCACACTTGAAGGTATTCTATCAATAAGATATGCGGATATTGGATCACTTAATAAATTTTGAGAACTTGATCTTAAGAAAGAAGAGTCTTAGTAATTTCTAGAATATGCTTTTTTTCTTTCATCCCATATATTTGTGGGGGTGTTAAGGGGAGAGAATTGAAGAATAATACTTTCTTTATTGAGAAATAAAGATGTAATTTGATAGAATAATCTAAAATATTATTGGTCTTAATATTTCTTTTTATATTGATATTAAATTAGCTTTATACTTTAAAGATAAAGATTATAAGAATATGATTGACATCAGATTATTATTTAATAAGATTAAATCATATAACCTGAGTGTAATCATA
>NW_018232044.1:0-273 GCF_001263595.1 Phalaenopsis equestris | reverse complement strand
AAAGTTAAATTCTTATTTTTCTTCACAATCAAACTTTTGGTTTTGTTGCAAAATAAAGTAATATAACTAAAAAAAACCATCATAACTACTGATATACTGCATATAAGCATTAAGTATTCAAGGATCAAGTTTTTGGCGTTATTGCCAGAGATTAAAATCTTCAAGTAGTGGTGTCGACTTCATAAATCCTTACACAAAATATCGGGATCAGTAATTTAGCTATAACTTGAAATTTTGTTGAATCTACTTCCATGTTATTTTCAAAATTTTTAT
>NW_018232043.1:0-5320 GCF_001263595.1 Phalaenopsis equestris | reverse complement strand
GCAATCTAATGCGAGGGATTTGGGAAGAGGTTGGTCGGCCGCTCGATCTCAAGCCTACCATATGCTAGTAAAACCGTAAAATTATACTTGTCGAGTTCGGCTCCTTAAAAAAAATTACTGTCCTTGTTGGACTAATTTATATATCAAAGTTAAAAAAATCTATTCGCATTTGACTCGTTTACTTGACGAGTCGAACATGACTTGTTCGTCAACAACAAATCCTTTTGACATCCCTAGTCATGCAATTGTAAAATGTTAACTTATTAAGGATAGAGGCAAGATTTAAACTTATTACTTATATTAAAATATTCATCTAAATAGAATTTAATATATTTTTATTCTATTTTAATTAATAATTTTAATTGATTATAAATTTGTGTAGCCTTATAGTCAATTTAATTATTTCAAAACAAAATGAGTGAAACAAGAATTAACAAATCTTTATTTGTGTTAGGCCCACTTAAATATGGAGCGAAATAAGAAAAAAAATTTGTGTTCTACTCATTCGCTTAGCAAACGAATCGAAAACGTGCTACTTAATCAGCCGAACGCGAGTTGTTCGCGAACAACAAATCAATTTGAGAGTCTTGCTTGTCCCGTAAATGCCATAAAATAACACATCGATTTAATAATGATGCATTAAAGGGCCGCAGTGATAAAGTGATAAATAAAGGATTAAATAATTTTCATAATTTAAAATATGAACAAGCCGAACACAAAATAACACTTCCTTTGATGGTATTTGACTCGTCTTAGGTTTAAATAAGTAAATTATATATATCATTTATACAATAATATATTATATATATTTATATATAACTTTAAATCACAAGAGTTTGTGTGATCACATGGTTTTGCATTTTTTTTACTGCATAGATATGGTAAAGAAATGTTATTCTAATTAATTTAAACTATTTAATTTCGAACTAAACACAAACAAAAGCATATAAATCGAGTCAAACATGAATACACCGTTCAAGGGCAATTTCAAATGAGAACCAATTCAAACAAAATTAATTTCGAGCCAGCTAAACACGAGGGTCAACCTCTGATTTTCTATAGCTCTATTCAATGGGTAAGACTGATCAGACCTGAAGGTGTATTTGATCAATAGCTCATAGCTCTTATATTCTACTTCTAATTTTCATCTCGAAGGGTTATGCACTTATCAACAACCTAGCATCAGCTAATCATTCTCTCATTGTCGTCTCTTTAAACACAAAAGAGTGAAATATTAGTCATAAACTATTAGGCGCGCATCGTGACTCTTCGTTGGCAACTTAATTGTTAGTCATCAATCCCCTGGGGGTCACGAGTTCGAGTCTGTCTGAGTGCACCCGTCTTGCATTGTGGGATCGAGTGCCATCATGTTAAGAGCATCTTTATACTTTTCAAGGAAATAAACACAAACTCCAATATTGATAAATCATCTCATGGTAGCATTAGTGCCATCATGGTAATATGTTACTCATCTTGTTATTTTTTAAAAATAAATAATTATTATTTTGCAAATACTATCCTCTATGCCTATTAATCCAGTTCAACCATAATAAACTTTTTCACAAATTTGTTTTACATGGGCATTTACATACATACCACCCAAGAAAATTATATTACATGAAAAATATCAAGAAAATGAAAAAATAATAATATTTTATGTGATATTAAAAATTTAAATGTTATGTATGTAAATCTAGAAGTTTTGATTTTAGATATGTTGTCACGCAAGAATTGTATTGTAAGAATGTAAATGCCCCCTTTTTTGAATTACAATATGTATAAATTTTCCATCAAAACACGAATTACATGCATAAGGGTGTGTTTAGGGCAGCTTGTGCGTTTCACGATAAGGATAAGCAGCATATCCTGAAATACGGTCTGCGGGTCGACCGCGGGGAACGACCCGCGGCCTACGTTTAATGTAAAAATGAAACCGCATTTTCGGATAAGCGGGCAAAACGCACAATTCAAACGGTACTGCGACGTTTTCAAAAACGCCCCCGCACTTATAAGCTGTTCCAAACGAGCACTAAGACTAAATTCTTATGTATTTAGCCAACACCTAAATTCAATTTTTACACATGCCACCTTACGCGTAAAAGGGTACATTTAACTTAGTTTAAATAGTGATATTATTTATGTAAAATAAAGAATTTGCAACGCAAAAATATGAAAATCAAAGTTTGTGTAGATGAGGAAATAAATAAGAATTGGGTGGCGTGTATGTAAATGCCCCTTATTTTGAACTAAACATATTCCATCAAGAGAGAAAATAAATAAAATAATCTCAAACAAAGCCTTAATTATAACAAAACAACTTCCATTCATGGGAGAATCAGAATCATAATGAAATGTCAATTGTTCATTCAAATGAATTTGCCCTTCTTCTTGCAACCAATTCATAATATAATGCTGATTCGTTCAAGACAAGCTGCTGCATCACTTCAGCACCAAAATAACATATTACAGAGGTGCAGAAAACAGTAAGAATCTTCTTCTTTTCCTTGTAGATACTGAAATTGACCTGAAAATGAAAGAGGATGAATAAAAATTAGCACCCCAAAATTTGCTATTTACAAATCTAGCACCCTCTTTCATGCATTTTTCAAATTCTCAGCGCATATTTTTCATTTTACAAAAATATAGCCTGGTGCTAGATTTTGTAAATAGCAATATTTTGGATGCTATGTATGTAATTATCCCTCAAAATTATCAGACAATTTAAGAAGTAAAACGTGCCTTGAAAGTACATTTGCAGCAGCCCGACCATTACTCAGAAGCCTGTTCACGTAAAACAAATTTTAGCATTTTGGCCATATTCTAAGACTAAAAGTTAGAAGAGAAATGATAATCAGAGAAACAACAGCAGAATAAATAAATATATATATATAGATCAATAATTAGCTGGATTTTGACAAATTTATGTAAGCTCGTGTATTTAATGAGCCACATAAGAAAGAAGCCTTATTGGATCATGTTCAACATGATAATAGCCTGATTTTGTTTACATATTTATGAATTGCATACATATGTGTGCGTGCGTGCGCATGCGCGTGTCTGATATGTATATTCTTCATCACAAGGAAATTTAGTGCGAAATAACCGATGTAAATTTTAATAGCTTTGCTATTTCTTCTTTTCAAAATCATCTATAGCACATCCATGAGCAAGCATATAAAAAATTTTTCATAGATTAAAGATGCATCACATCATGAAAATTTGACACTCAATAGGACGTAGTGGAGAAAAAGGATTCAGGTAGCTGACCCCATTTAGTGGGATAAAAGCTTGTTGTTGTCATTGTGGTTGTTGCCGTTGTTGTTGTTTGATGATAACCATAACAACTAATATCAATTCAAAGAAGCCAATAATACTACATAGAGATGTTTTCTTCGAGCTGTTTGGCTCAAGCCAAAATCTAGCATCACTAAATGAAAATGGAAAAGAATACTTTAGTCATTTGACCGCAACAATGAACCTAACGACTCAATCAATTGATATTTCTAAAATATCTCTATTCCGAAGAGGACCGATTTCCTCTTTGGCAGACTGTATGCTCAGAAGAACTGATATAAACAATGCTTGATTTGGAATAGAGCAATAAAATTTTATTGATAGAAGAAGGGATATTTAAACACAATTACAATAGGCACAATAAAAAAAAGAACTCAAACAAAAAAAACAAATAGGAAAGGAATAATAAGTAATAACGGCTATGGATTTAATTGTCGTTATAAATCTAATACTCCCCTTCAAGTTAAAGCATATATGTTAATAAAGTTCAACTTTGATTTAAAGTCATCGAACATAGGTCGAGGAAGATTCTCGGTGAAGAAATCCGCTAGTTGACCACTGAAGGTTACAAAAGACACAAATTTTCCTGGGCTCAATCTTTTTCTTAATAAAGTGTCTGTCAATCTCCACATGTTTGATACTTTCATGCTGGACTATATTGTAAGCAATATTGATGGTGGTTTTATTATCACATAATAGTTGCAGCGGGACAGAGGTCGGCATACAAAGTTCAAGGAGCATGATGGGATTCACAGATCCCCAAGGTCGTGGACCGGAATTCAGCTTCAGCACTGCTTCGAGCAACCATAGAATGTTTTATGTTTTTTCATGTGACCAAATTTCCCCATACAAATAAGCAATACCCCGAGATGAAACGACAGTCATAAACCCACTAAGCCCAATTAGTATCTGTAGAAACGACAATAAACTGAGAGGTGTGACGAAAGAAAAGTAAACTCGAGTCTGGTGTACCTTTTAAATAGTGGAGAATTCAAGGAACAACTTGGAGAAAGTGTTCATAGGGGTCATGCATGAATTGACTCACTATACCAAGCATGGCATATGTCGGGGTGAGTATGGGCAAGATATACGAGTTTCCCCACAAGGCAATGGTAGTGAGTCATGTTGACAGGCATAACGTTGGGAATGTCAGATAATTATTCATTGAGATTCATAGGGACAGTCATTGATTTGTGCAGAAGAAGGTTGTTCTGTTTCAAGATGTCGATCACATATTTGCATTGTGATAGGCAACTGCTCGGAGATGATTGAGCCACTTCAATGCCTAAGAAGTACTTGAGAGATCCAAAATTTTTCATTTCAAAGAACTTAGCAAGAGTGTCTATTAAGGACTACAATGCTAGAAGATGATTACCTGTAAGCGCAATAACGTCAACATAGGCAATAAGGATAACTACCTTACCATTGGAGGCATGTCAGAAGAATAGAAGGATCTAATTGAGCTCGAGTAAAACCATAACCCATTACCACCTTGTAAACTTGTCAAGTCAGGCCCTGAGGGACTTCTTTAGCCCATAAAGAGAATTTCACAGCCTGCACACTTGCTTTTTGGAGGGAGTAGAGTCAAAGTCAAGAGGGAGAAACATGTCTTCCTCTTCTGTAAACTCTCTAATAAGAAGACATTCTTAACATCCAGCAGAAATAAATGTCAATCGAGATTTACTGCAAGGGACAACAGAATACAGATAGAGTTTAACTTAGCCACTGAAGCAAATGTCTCCTCAAAGTCAAATTCGTAAGTCTGTGAGTATCATTTGGCAATCAATCGTGTCGTGTTGCATTCAAAAGATCCATCAAAGTTGAAGTTGATGCTGAAAATCTATCGGCACCCCACAACTTTCTTTCTTAGCCTAAGGAAGGTCAACGACGTCCCATGTATGGTTCCGCTAAAGGGAATTCACTCTGCCATTACTGTCATTTTCCAAGCTGGATTAGCAAGAGTAACCTCAATAGTATTTGGGATATGATGGTCCGTCTGGGTAGTGGCAAATGCTATGTAAGTAGG
>NW_018232042.1:0-999 GCF_001263595.1 Phalaenopsis equestris | reverse complement strand
AAAATTAGAGAGAGTCATCTTAGTTGGTTTGGTCAAATTAACTGTCGACCATCTGATGATCTGGTTAAGAGAGTAGATGTTTTAGATTCAACTTATGTTAAGAAAAGCAAAAGTAGACCTAGAAAGACTAAAGGCAAATTGTATAAAAAATAATCTTAATTTATTAGAGTTAAATGAATATATGGCACTCAATAAGATGCAATAGAGAAAGGATAATCATGTAGCCGACCTGCTTAATGGGTTAAAGGTTTTTTGTTGTTGGTGGTGAGACCCGGAATGCTCCATGGCATAGAATGTTGGCTTTCATAAGAGAAGAATAAAATTAAGTTAAGTGATGTCGAGATGAGATTGCCTAGGTAATTGAGTGGCTTTACACTTAGAGAAGAAATGCAACATCTGCAAATCCATGTAGGGTTAGTGTAGCTCCTAAGTCAGATAAAATTAGAGAAAATCGTCTTTGATGGTTTGATCGCATTAAATGTTGACCAACTGAAGAACTGCTTAGAAGAGTATACGTTTTGGAATCAACTTATGTTAAGAAAGACAGAGGTAAACCACCTACAAAGACTTGGGCGTATTGCCTAAAAATAGTCTTAATTTATTAAGATTTAATGAAAATATGACTCCCAATATATGCAATGTAGAAAAAGGATTCATGCAGCCTACACCACTTAATAGGAAAAAGACTTGTTGTGGTTGTTGTTGTAGAAAAGCTGAAGCTTGTGAGATTAAGTAAATATAATTAAAGTCATGAAACACTTTCTCTGGATTTACTTATCAACATACAGAACAGTTTTCAGGATTTAACCCCTTTAAAATTTCATAAATTTGATTTTACAAGATTTACGGGATTTACTCAATTCTATTCAAATTAAATTCTACTTGCAACCAAACAACCCCAAGAAAAAGACTTTAATTAGGGCTTGTTTATGTAGGATTTAAGCTAAATTCTGCCAAACGACAGAAAATGCCTCTGTAAATCCTACAAGTTCTTAAATC
>NW_018232041.1:0-1613 GCF_001263595.1 Phalaenopsis equestris | reverse complement strand
TAATTTAAAGGTGTTTGATGATCCTTTTTTTTTTTTTTGAAAGGCATGACTATACTCTCTCTGAAATTTTAGTTTTTTTTGTTCTTTTGGTTGACTTGATAAATAAAAGTATTTGAAAAAATGGTTTACTCTTCATATGCAAATCAATGGATTGATTTGAGTTTGAAGATTGTATAAAATGGTGGAAACAAATTGAAGGAGGAAATTTGTTATATTGTCTTTTTAGTGGTGCAGTCTCTCACTCTCTCTCTCTCTCTCTCTGTGCGCACCCTCCCTCTCTCCTCTCGATAGTATATATGTATATTATATATTTTATATTTCAAAGGCATATTTTGGCTTTTTAAATCTGTTTTATCTGACACCCTTTTCAAATTAATATGCAGCTTTCCAGTGTTTCTGATCTATGCTTTGGGCTTGCACTTTCCCCTGGAGAGCAGATGGTTGCTATGGTAAGCTTTAGTATGAAGAACAACACCCCCGTCCCTAAAACATTGTATATTGGCTAGAGAAAATGAATGCAACTTGAC
The DNA here is from genome assembly GCF_001263595.1 of Phalaenopsis equestris. Taxonomy (NCBI): domain Eukaryota; kingdom Viridiplantae; phylum Streptophyta; class Magnoliopsida; order Asparagales; family Orchidaceae; genus Phalaenopsis; species Phalaenopsis equestris. The sequence goes on along the minus strand of NW_018232041.1, from coordinate 1,086 downwards.
GCCATAGGTTATTACATGTGTAAATCTCATTCAATTATTATCATTTTATATTTAACATTAGCATAGATTCGTTAAATATTTTTGTATCTTTTATAGGTATACGTAAAGATTGTTCACTCCCTAAGTGGCATGTTGCATTCATGTTCTCTAGGATATAATTGAATTATACTTATCAGCATAGTTTTAACTTTTGTTGCTATAAAAATAATCTAAATTCTGTACCCCACTTATCTTAATTCTTAACTATTCGAGTTTCTATGGATTTCTAAATTAACAATTATGCCATATTTCCTCTCTCTCTCTCTCTCTCTCTCTCTCTATCTCTCTGCATGCACCCTCCCTCTCTCCTCTCGATAGTATATATGTATATTATATATTTTACATTTCAAAGGCATATTTTGGCTTTTTAAATTTGTTTTATTTGACACCCTTTTCAAATTAATATGCAGCTTTCCAGTGTTTCTGATCTATGCTTTGGGCTTGCACTTTCCCCTGGAGAGCAGATGGTTGCTATGGTAAGCTTTAGTATGAAGAACAACACCCTTGCCCCTAAAACATTGTATATTGGCTAGAGAAAATGAATGCAACTTGACGCCATAGGTTATTACATGTGTAAATCTCATTCAATTATTATCATTTTATATTTAACATTAGTATAGATTCGTTAAATATTTTTGTATCTTTTATAGGTATACGTAAAGATTGTTCACTCCCTAAGTGGCATGTTGCATTCATGTTCTCTAGGATATAATTGAATTATACTTATCAGCATAGTTTTAACTTTTGTTGCTATAAAAATAATCTAAATTCTGTACCCCACTTATCTTAATTCTCAACTATTTGAGTTTCTATGGATTTCTAAATTAACAATTATGCCATATTTCATCTCTCTCTCTCTCTCTCTCTCTCTCTCTCGTCAACATACAAATTTGCTATTAAAGTGAATTTGCTTTATTACAGGTCCGATCTCTCTCTCTCTCTCTCTCTCTCTCTCTCGCTCGTCAACATACAAATTTGCTTTTAAAGTGAATTTGCTTTATTACAGGTCCACAGCTTTGATGCCAATCTTCAGCACCAAATGTATGA
>NW_018232040.1:4219-5919 GCF_001263595.1 Phalaenopsis equestris | reverse complement strand
CTAGACCTCAACCAAAAGTGAGGTCAACATAAGCTCAAATAAATTAGCAGCAACATCATAATTTTGAATAGTCAAGAGAAGTTCATCTACTGTCGGATTCACATAATCTTTTTAAGGTCTTTAAGGTCTTTGTCGATTCTCATTTTTTGGATTTTCTAAGTTATTTGCCATTTCTTTTAAATTTTTTAGTTTTCTTAGTTGTTTTTGAATTTTTCTAGCCTTTAGATCCAATATTTCACATAAGCAAATAAAGTAAGCAAAGTAAAATTCTTTTTTAAAAAAATACTCTTAAATAAATTTCTTTATGGATTTTTATTTTTTTTTATTTTGTTTTATTTTTATATACCTTTATAGTATATATATTATCTCTAACTTTTCTAAAATATCAAAACTATTTAATTTACCTAAATTTTACTGTTACATTCCCCGACAACGGCTCCAAAAACTTGATCCTGATTTTTTATATGAAAGGATTTATGACGTTGACACTACTACAGAGCCAAAAACTTAATCCTTGTATAAGAAATAAGTTGTGTAAAATATATACAATAATAGACAATTAATAATGGGAATCTATGCAAGTATACATATCATTATCAAGTAATAAAGGATTTTCTATTTAAGCCCCAAATATCGATTCCATATGGAAGGTGTAAATTGACAATTATAAGTTTTATTAAGAAATTTACAGAAAATTAAATGAAATCACTGGAAAGCACTGTCACTAATTTTGAATGTTAAGATGTTATCAAAACTAAAGTGCTTAACTATTAGTAAAATAGAAATGCAAACTTTAAAAGTAAATACTAATCTACTAATTATAATTCTTTACCTTCATACAGTGCATAGAAAATCATTGGCTAATCCTAGGTTTAGTCCGTAAATCTATGGCTAGGTGTCGACACGATTTTTGGTGTGCGGTTTGCCCGTAAGAAGCTGTCCATCATCGGAATTGAAATCTCGTTGCCTGCTTCGGAAGGACGTTTTAAAAAATTTTAGTTTTGAAAAAGATGAAGTCAAACTGACCCCATAATTTTCATAGTTTAGATGAAAGAGCGATTTACCTCAAATCCTGTATCTATCCCGAAGGATGAACACAAGAGTTGAGGGTGAGGCTCGATCAAATAAACTAAAGAAAGTTATGACATTCGTTTAGTCTGCGAAAGCAATGTATTGGCCGACAAGTTCCCCCATTTAATATAAGGAATTAAATAGGGTTTATATTATGCTGGGTTCGATAAAAGCTTCCTATAAGAACTAGCCCTTATAGTTAATTACATCATAGATAACTAAAGTTACCTAAGAATACTCTCGATAAAAATCAAGAAAAATTACCTTTAAGGAGTTCGAATGGTAAGGACATTTCAAAGATATCGGACTAAGAAGTGTGAAGGGGGATTGGTTCAAATTTGGAACATTTTGTTTTGGAGTCCAAAGGAGGAAACACTAGAGGATGTCACGGATCCAAATGAGAACTTCGGTGACTTCCCAAGCTGTCCTATTATTTGGCTTCAACTTAGGAGAAATCATTTAAATGTTTTATCCTGTAATTTTTTTTATTAGGATTTACATTTGTGTGAAGCAATCAGAACAAATAACCTTGAAGATGTGAGGATTTAAGTCGTGACAAACGACTACCTTGGAATCCTAAGGCGAGTTAGGGCTTAGATTGTACAATAGGATTGTACAAATGCCTAAAA
>NW_018232040.1:0-431 GCF_001263595.1 Phalaenopsis equestris | reverse complement strand
GATTTCTGTGGTGGAATTGGGAGAGGGAAATGTATTGTAATGTGCTAAGGGACTCTGAGAGAAGCTCTCTGAGGAGTTTGGGAAGCCTTGGTGAAAATTTTTGTTACCACAATATTCATGGCCGTGGGGAGGGCATTTTATAGAAATTGTCCAAGGGGAAGCTTGGCTGGCCAATTGAGGGGGTAGCCCCACTGCTTAGGAGTCAAGCAGGGGGTCTGGGATTTAGCTTGGGTTAAAGTGGTTAACCAAGGGTTGGGTCATGGTTAAAGCTTATAATGAGCAGTAAAAATGACACCGTAGAGTATTGACATGTGGTATGGCAAGTACTTTGATTTAACCCTCTCTTTACCCCTTTAAAAATTAAAAAAATAAATTTTTACCCATGAGACAAATATAAAGCTTAATCATGGGTTGGTGGCTGGTTTTAAACT
>NW_018232039.1:0-1466 GCF_001263595.1 Phalaenopsis equestris | reverse complement strand
ACAAGCAGCGGCTGACTCAACCCGTTCTTCACATCTTGATCCATCATTCGACAACATTCACGCCATTCATTTCGATTACACAAAATTAAATGACATATGTTCATTACTTTGTTATATTGTTTAGATTATTTGTTAGATTTTGAGACTCTGCTGTTATGTTATGTGAAACTGTAACGATACTCAACCAAATTACATGGGGTTTGTTTCTACAATTTCATATAGTCGAGATGAACATATCCATGGGGTTAAAAGCATTTGAAAAATAAGGTCACTTCACAATTGATGAAATCGAGCACGATTTTAGGGTTAGTAAGCTATACCTTTTATTTTATCTTTACTTTTTGTGATATTGCACTTTAATGAAAGGTATTTTTTGTGACTTATTGTAGGTTATTGATTTTTAGGACTTGGAGCAAAAATAAAGCAAAAAAGATGAAATTTGGAGTCAAAATGAAGAATTTAAAAAATTGTTTAGCACCGACGGTGCCAGACTGGGCGCCGACGGCGTTGTTTGACAGAGAAGACATATTAACTAAATGGCCTCTAGCGCCGACGGTGCCAGAATGGGCGTCGACGGTGCCAGAATGGGCGCCGACAATGCTAGTGTCGGTGCAGACCCTATTTCTAGAAGATTCAATGAATTTGGACGCTTTTTGAATAGTTTTTGGATGCATCTATTGGAGAACCGACCCTAGGCTCTATTTATGGATGAAATTTGATCAGAAATCCCGCTCCTAGAACCCCCGCCACTTCACACCATTTCACGTTCTTCCACTCACTTAGTTTTCCTCTTCACACGTCGACATTCCACGCCATTCCATACTATTAATTAGTTATTGTCTTAATATTTTTGAGTTTTTTTGGTGAGTTTAAGTGTGATTTCTTCTCTAAGAAGTGTTGAAGAGGAAGAGAAGTGAGATAATTAAAACATTAAAATAGAGAAATATACTTTGTTGGGTGTAGAATTGGAGATTTCTAGGGTGACAGACTAAAAATCTCCAATTTGATCTTAGTGTTTAAAAACTAAAGTGAGAGTTAGCCTTCAGGGGAAGGGAAGTGGGAGCTAGTATCCTCTTAGCCTATCCACGGATTTAGGGACTAAACCTAAGATTAGCCAATTATTTTCTATAACATTGAATCACGATAGAGAATTAAAATTGCTCCTACTTGGCACAATACAAATTTAAATCATTTATCTCATCTCATTTCACCAAAAAGCTCATTGTAGTGGGAAAGATGTTTTTTCATATTAAACTTCATCACATAAACATAGTTTAGTAGTTACTATTTTTAAATTCTGCATTTAAGTTTTGCTAGTAGTTAATAGTTTAGTTTTGATAGTATTTAAGACATTCAAAATTAGTGACAGTAATTTTGTTGTATTTCTGTAAGATTCTTACTAAATTTATCATCTCAAATTTAAATCTTCTTCGTTGGATCGATATTTGGGACTTAAACAGAAAGTC